>NC_138355.1:55985849-56255849 GCF_046562875.1 Panthera onca
TACCAAATTCAAACCAGTCATTTTACTTCTCAGTCTGCAAATCTCTTTTGGCTTGGCAGGGGTTTCTGCACTCTGATTTTTTCTGAAATAGAGACCCAATGACTTTGTCAATGGAGAGGAATTCAGGGCAGATATGGAGGAAGGAGATCCATGGCTTCTATTCTGAATCTATGGTCTGCTTGGTAAACATTCCTTAGAGGCTCTTGGACAACAGGTGGAAACCTGTTTTGCCCGTATGAGAGTCAGATTTTGATTAGAAAAAAAGTCCTGGGAAGTGCTGCCATTAAGATAGTCCTTCACTGGCTGATCATCTGATCAAACCCTGCCAAGATGATAGAAAGGTCTAAGGAATCATCCCGGGACTTGGAAGTGATGTCACATTCATCTCTTCTGACAGCATGACTAAGAATCATGATGCTGTGTTTGTGCAGCCAGTGGTTTGTGGTTCTGCAGGATGAGTGCTGGGTTTAGAACCAGGGGTATGAGCGAGGGTCCTCCTGGGTTCTTTTCAGTATTTATAAGTATAATCAATGCCCATGCATGACCAAATAACTGCTTATTATATTGTAATTTGTCTCTTTCCTCATTTGCTTCAAGAACACCATGAGTCGCAGAGAGAAAAGAGTATTTTTTCTTTCTTTGTATCTGTTGTAGCTTCTGGGCACAAGAGATTCTCAAAAGAGAACAACCGATTAATGGCAGAGTCCCACGGTATTTCTTTGTCTTGATCGTCATATTAGATTTTACATGTCTTCGTCCTCAATTGCAAATAACTCATAATGGTCATACTTGCATGAGATTTCAGAGAAGCAAGTAGCACAGATTTTCAATTTTGATTTTGTTTGCTGATGTCCAGTGTGGATAAACAGGAACTACCCTGACAATGGTGCGTTTGTAGTGGAGTTGCATAACATCAAGCAAGAAAACTATCCAAACAAATGAATTTCATGACTAACTAAAATCTCAGATTTGGGATTCACAATACATGGCATCCAAAATTTTCGACTTTTGTGATGCCGCTATCAAAATACTTAATTTATACAAACGTAAGCCCTCTGTGACAAAGACAAAAAATAGTTGCTATTCTGGGGCCTCCCAGGTCATAGACATGATCAACAATGCCAGCAGTTCGAGCTTAGTTAACACCTAGCTACAGCACTAACAAGATGTTTCACCTTAAAAATTATATCGAGATAAAAAGATTCATTTGCAAACCCATCACATATGTATTCACAGGTGGTGGGTGTGGGTCATTGCATTTGGATTAAAAAGCAAATGTCTCTCTCTACATGAGAGGTCACTAGCTGGTATAAGGCAAAATCTTTTCACTGTTCGGCATAATTAAAATATTCCAACAGTGGTTTCGGTAATTTAAAAATCACAGTATTGTTGTAATATTTTTCTAGGCTTCAGGAGCTCACAATTGTTTGGCCCAATCAAATCTGGGAACACTAGAGAAGTTATCACCCATCAAGGTAATTACTTTCAAGTTGAAATAATTACTCTATCAATGTTAATGGTCTTTCAACTTCAATAAAGCACTCACCTGCCGATAATCACGGCTAACCTCTTGCTCTAATGCAATTCCCTCTCTATTTAGTAGGTTATATTACAGCCGTTACAGTGGTCACTTGTCCTGAACAGCTGCTGAATTTCACTTTGATCGGCTGTGAACCATAAAAAAATTGGTCATCTGTGTATGATTTCCCCCTCACCCATAAGCCCTTGCAGAGCTAAGGATATGATCTCTTGGCTGTAATAGGGTACTTTAGGGGCAGCCATCTTGTCTCGGGTAGTGGCTACTTTCCACTGGTGACAAGAGCACGGTAGTTCAATTAACTTCTGCCCTTCACTGCCATTTACAGCTTGCTGTCTCTGCTAAATGGCATATATTCTGAATTTATGGCCTGGGCCTGTTACTGTGTGGACAAGTTCGTTTTACTTTCATATATGTTTTTTACCAAGGTTCTGTGGAATTCTTGGGTGTCTTTACAATTCATTTAAAGACCAAAAAATAACACACTGGAGTGAAAGGGCAAATAGCCTCCTCACCAACTGCCCCTTATATACCGATAGTCTGCTCTTTGGCCCAGGTAAACTAGGACGATGCCAGTTTGGCAGGGTCTGTGTAACCTGGGAAGTGTGTGCATGTGTGTATGTGTGTGTGTGTGTGTGTGTGTGAGAGAGCTATCAAAACACTTCATGTTTTGCTCATGTGATCCCAGATGGGGGATGGGCAGGGTCCACTGAGCATCATGGTAGGTAAACAGAACTGCATCTAGAGAGGAAATCACCTGAGGAGGGCTCTTTGAGGGGCAAGGCTGAGATGTTATGGTAGAAGGGACATGAGTCAGTGCTACACCTTAGGGACACAAAAAAGCATGTTCTTGTTCCAGATGACTTAGAAAGGAAATAGCCCAACCCGATACTTGAGACATTACCTGGAAATTAACACTGTGTTATCAAGAAACACTTAAATTTGCATGGCCTGAATTTTGTTGCAAGGTAAAGAATGCTTAAAGTATATAAAATGTAAGGTTTTTCATTCATGACTTAAGTAAAACAGTTGCTCTATACAAACAAAAACTTTTCCTACTTCTGTCCATTTTTTCTGGCTTCTGTAGTCCAAATAGCAGGACTTCTAAAGTTTTACATCCTGTTTACATTGCCATTTACAGTTTCTAAAGTATTTTGCACAGGCATTAATTTAGTTAGCCCTTGAAAAAGCCTTGTGAGATAAGTAACATTTTAGTTCAGACTTGACAAGGAGGAGGAGGACGGATCCATGTGAAGTGTAAGAACATGATCATTTGAGGAAGAACAACATGTGAGAAGAACCTGCAAGCAGGACTCAAGATATACTTTAGAAGTAGGACCAGTAGGATTTAGTGAAGATTGGTTGTGGAAGGAAGGAAGGAGAAGGACTCAGTTTATCTGGGTTGAGTGATAAGAAAGATATGGATCAATTTAGTTTGTAACAGGATGTATTAGGAAATAGTAAGTACAGCTTAGAAAAGAAAAAAAAAAAAACAGGTGATAAGTAACTTTACTGGAACAGCTAGATATACCTCTGCAGGACTTCTAGAAACAAAGAATCAGCCTTACACCTTCAAGCCCACCTTCCTCTGAAGATCTGTGTAAGACAACTTTTAAGAGGGGAGATCCAGTTCATGACAAGCAGGTTACAGAAGGGAATTTAGTAGACAAGCTTTCCCACATTAGTTCCTTACTACTTGGGAAGAAGGAATGCGGAGACGCCATACTCCCCTCTCAAGGCATATGAGGGACATCCAAGAGAACAACTTGAAGGAACGGAGGGTGTCTGCAAGAAAGGTGAGATGGACAATTTACTCTTTTCATGAGCCCTGCTCCAGAGCTGAAGAGACTCAGGGTATTTTAATGTAGCCACTAGTGTGGAGAAGCATCTTCTGAGATTCTTCTGAGATTCCAGGATTTGGGGAACACGGAAGCTGTTTCCTGATTCTTATTCAAAGAATTTTGAAGTTGTGAGGCTGGCTGGGTCTCACTCAGCATGCTAGGGTGAGTAGAGAAGATAGGGCTGGACAAGCTGTACTTTCCTTATTTGGTAGAATGAGTTTTCCCCAGGCCTGGAGGATGCCAGGAAAGGAATGAGTTTTTTCAATGTGAAAGGACCTAATATTAGCTGACTGCTCAGGAGAGGGGGACCCAGAAGCAAAAGAGGCTGTGGGGCTGGATCTCTGAGGCAGGAAGGGATAGGAATATAAGAAACTAGCCAGATGTTGCCTGCATCGGGGGACACGGAGCATGTAACTTCTCACACAGGACCTCTGCATGACCCCACAGGAAGCAATGTAGATGGATAAAAACAAGATTCATGATTAATGCTTTTTTTTTTTTTGGTCTAATTCTTTCTTTTGTCCCACAGTCCTGGGGACTTCGACAAGAGAAGAGGGAACTGAAGAAGGAAGAAAATAAACAAAATAAACATGCCCTTTCTTTTCTACTGTGGATCTCTGAAGTCAGGCTTTAGACTAGATTTTTTTTTTCAACACCTGAAATGCATCCTGATTACCAGAACTGGGCTGGTCCTTGTCACTGAATGTGACTAGAAAACCATAGCACGTGCCTTAGAAATTAGAGATGACTGAGCAAGAGGGTCCCGGATGAAGCTTGTTGGAATAAAGTGGTTAGAGAAAAATAAAGCTCTCTCTAAGAAGTAGTTGTACAAATTTCAAGAAGACTTATATGGGTTGCATCTCCAATAATATTGAGTAAAAAGCAGATATCCAAGATGTATCTGTGATTAGTATCATATTATTAGAAAAAAGGGATAAGGATAATGCAAGGCTAGTGAATAAAAAAGTTAATGTCAAACTAAATACATCATATGGGTCGCACAAATAAGTGTTCATGTTTTGTGTGACATTTACACAATTGCATTCTGTAGTTTTATATAAAGAATGAGTAACACAGTTACTTATAAGATGTGAAAAGCTCAGCTTATAGAACTGGTATAAAAAGCGTAGTAATTGTTTTTGTTACCAAATTTTTCTTCAGTTTGGAAAGATAATCACTAGAGGAATCCTTCTAGATACCTAGATCTCCTAGAGCATTTCTATTGTGTTATAAACGGATGGGGAGAAAAGAACCATCACATTGTAAGAGCTACAATTAATTAAGATCATATGTAAAGAGCAATATTTTACATTATACGAAGCCAAATTAAAAATGGGATTAAAAGCAAACTAACCAATTTACTCACAAACTCCACATAATATGGCAATTATGAAGAATTTCACCCCCCCCCCCCCGACCCTGCCACATATCTACTTAATGGTAAGGAGATTTGAGACAACCACATGAGAAAATTTTGAATACCTCCTCCTTGACATTGGGCAAGTGAGTTTGGCAACTAAAATCTAGAAAGTAGAGTTTGTAATTCTGGATTTTATTTCCAGATTGGAAGCCAACTTTTAGTGACCCATATAATTTGCTTACCCCTCAGCACCGTATGCTTGATTCTACACACAGTGCAGAGTACCATCTATCTTTCAGGGTACTGGGCAAATGTACGATCTGGGCTTGATGTTTCATAACCCTGTGGGGTAAGCAGGGATATACTGAGAGCACAGACTAACAGGTAAACCACCTTTGCCTTTGAATCCCAAGTTATTTCTGCCAGTGCGATGGCAGGTGCCAGTGAGAAAAAGCAAACAAATCCGAATGGTGGCAGCAGTATCGCCAACCTCGCCAGGAGTGTTCCCTGTAAATACCACCATGGAACTCTTGCATGCCAAGTGAGGCTAAATACAGTTTCTCTTCTGACACTGCACAATTCATCACAGAGCTAATTGGGAACGGAGCTTAAGGACTTCTACTTAAAGCTAGCTTGCTGTCAGTAGTGGAGAGTATTGGTCTGAAGAGACCCTAGGAAGCTAGCTATCTCTTTCTTCCCCTTAGAAGAACCTACTTGGGCCCAAAGGGAGATGAAACTTTTCATGAGGTTGGGAGAGAAGCTGGTGATACATTAAAACCCACGCTCTTTCCATTTCTCCTCTCCTGCTGCCTCTGCTGCTGCTGCTGCTGCCGCTGCCCCTGCCAGCACATATGCTCTCCACCCCCACGGAGGGCTCCCATTGCCATTTCTCCATCCATTGCCACCATCAAGAGGACTCATGCATCCATTGCACCTGTTTTATGTGGCTCTCCCAGCAACGTCCACCTGTTTATAAACAACTCTGGGGGGACCTTGGGACAAGCCATAATGGCGCTACACTCTGGGCAATTTATTGGTGGCCCCTCATGCAGAGATAGGATCTCAGTAAACAAGAGACTAAATGAGACTATTTAGTGATACCTCTTGCAAGTCTGTGGATTCAATTGTAATCCTTCAATTGTGGAAATGGATTCTGTGCCTCACCAACTGAAAATGCAGTTCATTTGCTCTGGAGAATTTTAGCCGAAGTCGTCAATGAAACAAAAACTTGAAAAATTTCCAAAGTGGGCACAGACATGAAAGAAGGCAGTAAAGATGTTTAGCTAGTATAGGAGTTAGAGAAATAGTAAGTAACTAGAGGCAGGAAGACACTCAGAGAGATTTAAAGGGGAATCATTAAAACATGAGCAGCAGAAACCTGAAAGCAAAGAAACTTAGAAATCTGAAACGCCCAGCGGTAATCATCTGTGCCTCAGTCTTGATTACTCATCTTCCCTTTCAGTCTCTGCTCTGCCCAAGGGTCTAGTCTCATGGTAGCTTTCAACAATGCAATTGACCGCAGTATTGAGTATTGGCATACTGAATATAGTGCTCAATGACTATTTGCCAAATTGGATTGAATCATCAATAATCTGTTCTTGACCCTGAAGGTTCATTGAACTGGTATAGAGAAGTCATGCTCTTCTGAACTGGAAAGGGAGGACTTCCGTGACAGGAGGAGGGGTTTGGGCAGGATAAAAGGAACATTCTCTGGCAGTGAGGAATTAGAATTAAGTGGTAGAACCTCCTTTAAAGATCTCAAGAAAAACAAACAAACAAACAAACCTCAAGTGTTTCAAGCGTATGAAACTCAAAGACAATAGTTTATTTTTCTGATGATTTCTTTCAAAGATGTCAGCCCCAAAACAGTCATAGTGGCCTCCTGCCCTGAAAATTTGGCCGACTGACCAGAATGTCTGAACACTGGCCTGATTGCTCTATGGAAGATGTCTTGGATTGCTTAACAAGCTCAAATGGAGCCTTTCCTAATGACCCTAATGAAATCTTTTCTTGGGATTCTCAGGGCCAGATACCCAGATTCGGGTGGGGGGGTACTTTCGAACATGCACACAGACACATACACTAGAAAATAGGGTGCAGAAACATTCCTGTTTCCAGATTATTCTGGCTGCTCTCTTAGCCCTGTGCAAGGATTGCTTTCTGGAAAATGGCAGGGTGAAGCAGTCCTCGGCTGCCAGGCAGAAGCTGTGTTTCTGGGCCCCAGGAACAAAGGGCCGTGTGATGCTTAAAGCTTGGGTCATAGGCCTTCCTCTTTTTCAGGAACTTTTTGGTGTGATAAAAACAGAACCTGGCAGATTAAATACAAGACAGAGTTCATTGTATACTTTAAATCTGGTGTTGTGAAATGAAATTGGCTATGAAGGAATGATGTAGAGGGTACTCCATAAGAGAATTCCAATAGAGTTGTTTGGGGACATTAAATGTTTAGGCTCAGCCCTCTGAAAGCCATGCTTCAAAATCAGAGGTTTAATTATTGCAATATTGGTACTTACAATAAAAATACATTTAAATTAAGGTGCCTCATTCAGAAAGCTCCTGTCAAGAGTTTTTCAGTATGTTTACTTTATTTTTCAGTAGTTAACTTTCAGGGTGGAAGTTCAGGACACTAATTCCAATGATAGGGTGAGAAGGAAGAGATTTCTCCATAGATAAAGTATCAACTAAAAAAGGTCTTCTGCCCTTAAGAACACTGCTTTTAATGCTTATAAGGAAGACTGTAGAAAGATGTCATATGAAAGACCCTTATCTACAAAGAAAATTAAATGTCACATAAAAAATAAAGTACCAATTCTGAATTCTAAATAAAATAAGGATTTCTTTAATATTGTCTCTTTAATTCGCAGACTGCTTATTTTTTGGTCAAGTGAGAAAAGTGAACATAAGGACAGAGAGAAAATACTGTACTATAAACCATTCATTTACAACTATTCTTCTGGAGTTTCATTAAAACATGTTTGCTCATTATTATGTAGACATTTTGATGGATGTTATACTTCTATAAGATAATCTTCATGTATATTGGGCCGCCTCAATTAGCGGTATAGAAACAGGGTCTGCTCTTTGAAAATAATGCTTTAGGCTGTCTCTTCACTTTTTAAGAGAGGTTTTCATATTTACCAAGGTCTTGGCACATTTTGAAAACTGTACGTATTTAACTACTAAGACCACAAGTTTTATCTTCTCCATGAAGCCTCTTCAGTATGAGGGTTTCCTGCTGGCCTTTCAGAGCATTTCTTGACTAACACTTTTGGTATATAATATTCTCTCTTATATTGTGGTTTATGGCTAGGAGATGGTGGAGTTTGGGATCTGAATCCCGGTGTCGTGGATATTATGGGCTATAATTCACTACTTCTCTCAGATTTTTCTTATGTTCAATTCTCATCTCTGCAGTAATTATACACGAGAATGCTCCCTGATAAAAGAGCCATCCTGTTTCCATTTCTTTCTCCTATAGAACATTAAGCTATGTCAGATTTAAAGAAAGATCTCAGAAGATACTGGGTGAACTCAATTAAACTGTGCTATGGGCCAGAGGTGATCAACCCAGAAAATCACCACTGAGTTATAGTGCATGTGATATCTATAGCTATATGATCCAGATAGATAGATCTAGAAATTTAACTTTCTTTTTTCTCAAGGAGACAGTAATACCACACGTATCTATATCTGTATCTGGATCTGAATCTGTATCCGTATCTTTTTCTATCTGTAGCTGTATCTATATCCATATTTTTCTATATCTGTATCTATATCTGTATTTATATCTGTATCCTTTATCTGTATCTATCCTATATCTGTCTAATTTCATCGGTGCCTCATCCCCATGAGCTATACAGAGACACATTTAGTATCCCCATTTCATGGATTTGGAAATCACACAGAGAAAGATTCATTTACTTGCTTGAGGTCATAACAAATTAACCGTGGCCTGCAAACTGGTCTCCAATATCCCTTAGACTCAGTTCAGTATCTTATCCCTCCTTATGACTACATTGCTCTTTTTCACATGTGAAAGATTTTAATGTATTTAAGCTCTAACTGAAGAAGAACGATAAGCTGGATAAAAAAAATAAATTTCAACATGTTAATCAGATAATCTAAGTATCTGTTAGTCTTTTTTTCTAAGTTCTTACCATCACGGTGAAAGCATGTACAGTAGAGATGTTAAATGTAGAATCATCTGGTCTCTCTTGGTAGATCACATGGTACTGGGAGATAATGCCATTGGGGGATCGTGGCTCCGTCCAGTTCAGCAGAACTGAATGAGCACTGGTGGCCTGTGCCCAAGGTGCTGGCAGATCTTGAGGTGGGGCTTCCAGAGTCCGTGCCGATGACCACAGACTCTCCACTGAGCCCTTGGAGTTGTGGGCTCTGACTCGATATTCATAGAATGTGAAAGGCATCAGAGTATCTGAAACATCGGTGAATTCAAGGGCTCCTTCTGACCAGACAAACAAAAGGGACTCTGCTTCGATGCCAGCAAGACGTCTGAAAGGAAGCCAGAAAGGCAATCAGGAACAGCTGCACATTTCAAAAGAAGTTTGCACGTAGACTAAGAAATTGCATTTCAGGGGCGCCCAGGTGGCCCAGTCGGTTAAGCATCAGACTTCAGCTCAGGTCATGATCTCACAGCTCGTGAGTTCGGGCCCCGCATCAGGCTTTGCGCTGACAGCTCAGAGCCTGGAGCCTGCTTCAGATTCTGTGTCTCCCTCTCTCTCTGCCCCTCCCCCGTTCATGCTCTGTCTCTCTCTGTCTCAAAAATAAATAAACATTAAAAAAATAAAAAAAATAAAATAAAAGAAATTGCATTTCAGAAAAATTTATCAGCTCAACTGTCCCTTTCTGGTGTCCTAATGAAGACCAGATGAAAGAGTATGCAAGAGGACTGGCTCGATATCATTTTTTAAATGTAGGTTTTATATATATTTGGCTAATCATAAAGAATGCATATATTTCATAGAAAACATGTAAAATACAGAAGAAATAAAAACATTTAAACAGTGTAACACCGCCCATAATTATGTCTTGTCATATTACATCAGAAATGTTTCCTTAAAAAAACTGCACACGGAAACCGCAGAAACACATACGTTATTTAAAAACTTTAAAAAATCAGAAGCGTACACGTAAGCACTATTAACACACGTAAAAATTCTTTTTGGATCTCTGTCTATATGTTTATGTACATGTGTGCAAGTGTATGCATGTGTACATGCAGGTACATGGCCCAATTTAATTTTTTGCACAACTGGAAATTACACCATATACAATTATTAAAAGTTGATATTATTGGGAATTCTGACCCTTCTGTGGTAGACAGATCGCACTAAGTATCCTGATTTGTCTCCCTGTATCCCCATGTCTATTGCTAATGTGCTCTCAAGCTCACTCTAAACATGGCCATGGGACTCTCGTTGGTCAATAGGACAGCAGCAAATATGATGCATGCGGAGACCTGGAAAGTGTTTGCACGCTGAGGTTGACCCCTTGCCGCTCGTGGAACCGCAAGATCTTCATGCAAAAAAGCCCAGGCTAGCACACTGAAGGATGAGACTGATGAGGCGAAACCATGGTTCTTATTCTCTTCCACCTGGTACAATGTGATTTTGCACCTGCTTCCAGGATATTTAAAACACATATATTGTTTTAAATTTTAATTAACTAATTAATTTATTTATTTAGGAAGAGAGAGAAAGAGAGTACACCGAAGCAAGCAGGGGAAAGGCAGAGAGAGAGGGAGAGACACAATCTCAGCCAGGTCCTGCACTGTCAGCACAGAGCCTGACATGGGGCTCGAACCCATCAACCGTGAGAACATGACCCGAGCTGAAATCAACAGTCAGATGCTCGACTAAGCCACCCAGGTGCTCCTAAAACATATTTAAAATTCATTGCCTGCATCTCATGTATTTTATCTTCATTTGAATTTTCTCTTCTTTAATTAAGCCATAACCCTTTGAAGTAAGGACCAATCTTTCTTGTAGTGATCAACAAACCTTTACTGAGCACTTAATATACACCATGCCTTGTACCAGGGGCAAAGGTACAAAGATTGTACACATTCCTTTCCTGAAGGAACTTAGGCCCCTAAAGGAACTCATAGCTGAGTGGAGAAGATTGAGCTAAATGCAAATTAATGAAAATAACATGATAAATTATGTAATATCAATTTGCTCTAGAGATCTTTAAAGGGCAAAAGTCAAATTCCTATTAGATGTCTTCTCCAAGACCTAGTAAAATGCAGAGTATGCTCAAAAAATTCTTTCAACTGCCTGAGAAAGGGATTGTTTAGTCCCATCAGTAGATATTACTGCTGTGAAAACGAAGGCAAACTATTTCAGTACTCAATATATAGAGCATTAAACATCTGAGTAGGAGAAATGGAATTGTCAGTTAGTATGGCCCCAAATATCTGATATTTCATTTGGAACAGTTATTTGCTCATCTGAATGTAAAACCATGATGCAAAAATAAATAAATAAATAAATAAATAAATAAATAAATAAATAAATAAATAGAAGTAAAATCATGATGCAGACCTAATCGGAAGGGGAAGTTCCTGAGGAATCATGGACCATTTGGTCTATTTCTGTGTGCCCAGCATCTAGCTCAGTAAATTCAATACTTTTTTTTGAATGAATGGCCACAACACACGTAATTCCATGGTTGTCTGCATTTTTGCCTCATCTCTATTAACTCTTTTACTTACTAGGTTGGGGAAGAATGTACCAAAGAGATGAACCTCTCCTACTTAGCTTCTACTCTGTAGTAGAGAGAGACTGACTGATAGGGCGGTATTTTCCAGGCCGTTAGGAGTATTTAATGAACATCCTCTTCAGATGCCAGGATACTCACATGCTGCCATATCAGATTAGCCATCAACACGGAAAGGGTTATTAAGACAAAGTAAATGACAGTACCTCTCACAAAAAGGCAGGGTATTTAAAATACTCGGCTTTGGGAATTTGAGGACCCTCAAGTGGATCAATCACAATGACCTAAGCACGAGCAATGACAAGCCTCCCGCTGGAGGCTACAGAGGCTTCTGAGATGCCACTCAGTGACCTGCAATTATGGTCGGCAACCCACCTCATTATTCCTCGCCACCATGCGTGGGCCAGATTCTGCACTCAGTGTAGGTTTGCAGGGTTTGGCCTTTGTACTTGCTGCAGATACTAGGCACCAGGTGTGTCATTGGGAGGGATCCATTCTAATGAGGACCGCAGGGCTCACAGCCAAGGACTCCCCTCAGTGAGTTTTTAAAAGGTGTTTGCAAGGAACATAATACAGCAAACAAACATAAACTTCTACCGGGAAGTAAGATTTTCTGTTTTGTCTGGCCTCATCCTTTCTATGACGATTCAGTTAATTTTTATTAAATTCTCATGAATCCCCGCATTGAGGTGTAGCCATGGCTGTGACATTCTTTTAAAACATTGCCTGAAAGCGTGACTTTTTAACATCTCTAAGAGGTTAAAAATTATGCTAGCTTCAAGTTTATCCACTAAAGCAGTTACAGGGTGCAGCCTGATGAAGTATTTCTTGCCACTATTGAATACTCAATAAATTAATACTGTGTTGGGGTAAATGCTCCATCTGTGGTGGTAAAAAATAGAATATCTTTATGTCTGAATACACTTGGAACAGAAGAGGTTACATAGATCACAATTATTCCTAATTCATGTAGGATTTAGGCTTCAACTAACTGGAAGTGTTTCCTCCTAAACAGTCTGTGTTTAGGGAAATCACATTTTCAGTCTTCCCAAATAGCCAAACGGTTATTCTATGCTTAAACTCATTTGGGAGATACTTCAATTATGCTCTTTTCCAACTACAGTTAATTTAATGTTGTTTAACACTAAGAAGAAAACCAAAATAACTATGAAAACTAGGAACTACATATTTTATTTTAAAGAATATATTTATTTTGAGAGACAGAGACAGAGAGAGAAAGAGCATGCATGCAAGCAGGGGAGGGGTAGGGGGAGAGAGAGAGAGAGAGAGAGAGAGAGAGAGAATCCCAAGCAGGCTCTAAGCTGTCAGTACAGAGTCCCATGAAGGGTTTGATCTCAGAAACTGTGAGATCATGACCTGAGCTGAAATCAGGAGCTGGACGCTCAACAACTGAGCCACCAGCACCCTAGGCACCATATTTAAAAAAAATTTTTTTTAATGTTTATTTATTTTTAGGAGAGAGAGAGACAGAATGCAAGTTGGGGAGGGGCAAAGAGAGAGGGAGACACAGAATCTGAAGCAGGCTCCAGGCTCTGAGCTTTCCACACAGAGCCTGGTGCGGGGCTTGAACTCTCAAATCATGACCTGAGCTGAAATCAAGACTGGGACACTCAACCAACTGAGCCACCCAGGCACCCCAGGAACCATATATTTTAAAGGAGATTCATACTTATATTTTCTTAATGTAGTATATAACCTTTAAAAAGAAACATCCTAACCCCCATTCTCTGCCAACAATTCTCAGGACTTGTCTTTAAAAACAACTAAAGCAAAACCCTATAACTCAGTTTATTTGTCATAGCAATTTAGTATTATGAAACTGCCACCCTCATCTCATGAAGAATAACAAGAATGTTGATTTAAATATAAAACCCCAGGGGCACCTAGGTGGCTACATTGGTTGAGCCTCCGACTTTGACTCAGGTCCTGATTTCATGGTTCCTGGGTTTGAGCCCCGTGTTGGGCTCTGTGCCGACAGCTCAGAGCCTGGAGTCTGCTTTGGATTGTCTCCCTCTCTCTCTCTGTGTTGTCTCCTCCCTCTTCCACTCACACTATGTTTCTGTCTCTCAAAAATAAATAAACATTAAAATAAAAATAATAAATAAATATAAACCCCCAAATACCTGTAGTCAGAGAAGATAGATCGTAGGTCCAGGCCTACAACCACCTGATTAGATGACCTTGGGAAAAACTCACCTGTGCTCTCTAGTTTCCATTTCACGTTGTAAGCTAGAGTTAATAACCTTATACAGGAAATGGAAACACAGGTGATTTATAAAATGCCATGCGAATGTTGAATCAACCAGCATTGCGGAGTGAGTGGACACTCTGGTGCGGGGGAGGAGACAATAAAGATCATCCGCAAATGTTAAGACTTAATCCCATTTAAAACATTAATGATTTGCCGTGCCATTGGCCCGTGCTTACCGCTGCAGCTTAATGTTCCAGACTTCCTTTTTCTCTAAACATTTACTTATTTATTTTGAGAGAGAGAGAGAGAGAGAGAGAGAGAGAGAGAGAGAGCGAGCATGGGGGAGGGGCAAAGAGAGAGGGAGAGAGAGAATCTCAAGCAGGCTCTGGGCTGACAGTGCATAACCCAACATGGGGCTTGATCCCATGACTTGAGCCTAAATCAAGAGTTGGACACTTAACTGACTGAGCCACCCAGGTGCCCCTTCATGTTCCAGATTTCGATTCTATTTTATATTCCACTCATAATCAAATGCTTGCCTATAGTTCTTTTATATTCCATGATTGTTCAGGCTTCTGTGGCTTCGATATGCTAATCCTGTTCTGCAGTGCCTTGCTCCATACTCTTTTCTTCCTCCCCCTTCTATAGGCTAACTTCAATTCATCTTTAAAAATTTTTTTTAATGTTTATTTACTTTTGAGAGAGAGACACACACAGAGGCATGAGTGGGGGAGGGGCAGAGAGAGAGGGAGACACAGAATCTGAAGCAGGCTCCCCCAGCACGGGGCTCAAACTCACAAACTGCGAGATAATGACCTGAGCTGAAGTCAGATGCTTAGCAACTGAGCCACCCAGGCGCCCCTCCAATTCATCTTTTAAAGCTCCACTAGAGTACTTTCTCTAGGAAGTCTTTCCTTTTTGCTTCTCTCTCAAGTAGAATTATCGCATCCTCCTATGTGTTAAGTCTTTTCTTTATTGATTCACTTGTCACACTATTCTGTAATATAATTTCTTTTTTTCTATCTTTCATACCATACTACAAGCTCCTTGAAGGCAAAGAATCTCTCTTACTTATCTATATATTCTCAGCACCTAGGGAAGCATGGCACACTATATTAAACAATAAATATTATTTTTGAGCAATGACTGGATGACTGGTTGACAAGAAGAGACCAAAATTCTGTGAAACCTGCCAACTAGAAAAAATGTGCCTGTTATTAAGTTGTCTCTGAGCAACAACCCTATCCTTCTATATTTGGCTTTTTGAGAGTGGAGCTAGGGCTATACGGTGGCATTTCTGCTTTGCCGGCTGATTCTGTTGGGCTAGGCCAACAGGGGGCGCCAGAGGAAGATCAGAAAGCTGAAAGGAAAAAGGAACTGGCTCCTTCCTCTTTGCTTCCTGTTTGCATGCTGATTAGGTAAGCATCACTTTAGCAAGGATTTTTCACTCTGAAAGTAACAAATAATTCCTCCCTACAAGAAGTTTGTGTATGAACTTTTAATAACACTTGGAAAAACAGCTTCATCTCATGCCTCCTCCCCAGACACCTACATCAGCTGGAAGCAGCCTCCTCAGCTGTCTGGATCCCAGCATCGGGGTGTCCCCCTCTAACTTCTGAGTTTTAAGAATTTTAGCTGCCTCGCTTGGTTCCCTCAATCCCGAGGGTAGTTGCTGTTTCCTTGTTGTAGCCACCTGCATGATACCTTAGAGTTCACTTTTTAACCTTTCAACTACCCGGTTAACAAATTTACAACTAGTTAACAATTACTTATGTTAAATTCTTTCAGTTAAAATGACTGTCGAGGTTAAGGGTGCCTGGGTGGCTCAGTCAGTTGAGCATTGGACTCCTGATTTTGGCTCAGGTCATGATGCCAGGGTTGTGAGATTGAGCCCCTCATTGGGCTCTGCACTGAGCATGGAGCTTCTTAAGATTCTCTCTGTCTCTGTCTCTGTCTCTGTCTCTCTCTCTGTCTGCCCCCTCCCTCACTTGTGTGCTGTGTCTCTAAATGAAAATAATAAAAAAGCCTGTAGTGGTTTCTCTTCCCCAAGCAGAACTTGACTGTGATAGAGAGTGATGATGATGTTCACAGAGAGAGAGAGAGATAGGAAAGTTGTAGACAGGGTGGTGCTAGATTTGCATCTGGACTAACTGAATTTCCTATTTTGTCTTTATCACACCATATTATACATTCATTGTGAAAAGTAATTAGAAACTATGGATGAGCAAAAAAAAACCCCAAACAAAAAACAAACAACAACAACTCAAATGCAGGCAGTTCCCAACTTATGATGGCTCAACTTACAATTTTTCAACTTTATGATGATGTGAAAGTGATAAGCATTCTGTCGAAGTTGTACTTCAAATTCTGAATTTCTATTTCTTCCCGGACTAGCAGTATGCTGGAGGATGGTCTTTCAGAATTGGGGGTACGGCAGCGAGTGGCAGCTCGCGGTCAGCCACACCATCACAAACAACTGCATACTTACAATCCTGTTGTACCCATACGGCCATTCTGTTTTACATTTTCAGTACAGTGTTCGATAAATTACATGAGATGTTCAACACTTTATTATATACCGCAGGCTTTGTGTTAGCTGATTTTGCCCAACTATAGGCTAATGTAAGTGTTCTGAGCACGTCTAAAATAGGCGAGGCTAAACCATGATGCTTGGTACGTTCGGTGTATTAAATACATTTTCGACTGATAGTATTTTCAACTTACAATGGGTTTATTGGGATGTAATCCCTTCGTAAGTCCAGGAAGATCTGTATTTGAAAGGATTGTGCTTAACCTATCGCTGGGAGATAAGCATAGTTAACTTTTTTTGTTTGTATTAAGCATTCCAGACATTTTTCATACACATATATGTAAAAAAATATATATTCTATGTATTTAAGGAAAAACAGACTCATACTAGACACACTGTTGTGCAATCTGCTTCATTTATTATCAGGAATCTTCTTCCTTGTCCTTAAATATCTGTAACTGCCAGATTCATCTTCCTAAAGCATGGTACATCTTCTTTTTATTTAAAAATTTTTTAATGTTTATTTATTTTTGGGGAGTGGGAGTGGGAGAGTGGGAGCAAGGGAGAAGCAGAAAGAGGGAGACACAGAATCCGAAGCAGCCTCCAGGGTCTGAGCTGTCAGCACAGAGCCTGATGTGGGGCTCCAACCCAAAGACCATGAGATCATGACCCGAGCTGGAGTTGGATGCTTAACCCACTGAGCCACCCAGGTGCCCTCAGCATGATACATCTTTATCGTACGTCTAGGATGACTTCCCACTTTTATCATGGTTGATGTTTAACATAGTATGTTCACATACATTATTTCATTTAATTCTTACAAAATTCTAGGGTGTTATTCTCTATGTTTATTAACCTAACTTTACATAAAAATGAAACTTGGGGATTATAGTGACATACCTAAGGTCACATAACCAGTAAGTGGTGGACCCAGAGCCTGGAAGCCATATCTTCTTTCTGTCGACCAATGCCACGCTCTGTCCACTTTATCAGATTGTTTCTTTTACCACAAACTTACAATGGCTTACATTACCTCCAAATAAAAAATCTAAATTCCTTAGCCTGGTATTCCAAGTCTTCTAAAATCTACCATCAACCTGTCAAAATTTACCCTACAAATAACAAAGGCTCCAGCCAAGCCTGATCATTACTTGAACACTATGCTTTCAGCACTGGGAATTTTGTTCATTCTATTAATATTATTCACAAGACACATCTTTGCCATCAGGCTCTGCTTGTTAAAATCCTTTCTACTATAAATGAAACAGAATACAAAGTCCTGAAATGGACCAGATGATAGCAGGGAATTTTGTACGGGTGGCATTTCAAGTCAGTGAGGTATAAAACAAAGTTGACAAACTAGTTTTTTTTTAAAAATAAATGCATAAATTTCTTGTCTCATTCTTTAAAACAAAATCAAGTCTACACTTAGATATAATGAGTAGAACCCATAAAGTTGCTGGAAGAAATAATTGATGTGTTATTTTAATATGATCATTAAAGGGAGAATTTCCTTACTATATAAAGAGCATAGACAAATTAATGAGAAACAAAAAAAGACAATAATCTAAGGGTGCATAATATATAATACACATACATACAAATAGCAGGTAAATATTTAAAATAAATGAATAACTTCACTTATAATGACAAAAATTTTAATTAAAACAGTAATAACATGCCATTTAAAATACTGAACTGGCAAAGATTTGAAAAATTGATCAGAACCACTACTGACAGCAGTTTTCAGAGTTAAAAACCTTATATACCATTTTTAGAGACAATTTAGCAAACTCTAAAAATTTTAAATGTACAAAATTTGACCCTGCACTTCTAGTACTAAGAATAATCCTTCACATGCTTATTGTACAGGTGTTTTTTGAAAATTGCTGCTGTAATGAAAACTTGGAAATCACCTATTTTTCCATCAGTAGAAGACTGGTTAAAATATAGTTGAGTCATTAAGAGAAATGAGGTGTGTGTGTGTGTGTGTGTGTGTGTGTGTGAGCAGACAAATGCCCCAAAGAAAATTGCAGAACAGCATGAACAATATGATTCCTTTTATGTAAGGGAAACTATAAAAAAGAAAGCAGAAATATTTTGTATAGTAAAATTAATAGTATTTACTTTTATTGATAGAAATTTTATATGCCTTGGGTAAGTCATAAAGAAAGGATAAATAATCTTTGTAATATTCTGTCTGGTTAAAACTTCTTCCAACCAAACTATTTCTAATAATCACCACTAAATTTTTATTTTTTAAAGTGTTTATTTATTTATTTTTGAGACAAAGGGAGTATGAGCTGGGGAGAGGCAGAAAGAGAGGGAGACAGGTTCTCAAGCAGGTTCCGCTCTGTCAGCACAGAGCCTGATGCAGGGCTTGAACTTATGAATTGAGAGATCATGACCCGAGTTGAAACCAAGAGTTGGATGCTTAATTGACTGAACCACCAAGGTGCCCCATAAATTTTTATTTTGTAAGGCCAAGTCCCAATGACATCAACTTCATCCATGAATGAATGAAGTCTTCCCTAAATATTCCAAACAAAAAGAATCTTTCTCTCTTATAAACTTCCTGGTAAATATTTATATTTTTCACATTATATTTCTCTTTTTCTGTTTGTTTGCTTAGTTAAATTTATATCTCCTATAATAGTAAAAGGTCTTCATAACAGGGCTCAGATCTCACAGTAGATATGAACATTATGTATGTATGTATGTATGTATGTATGTATGTATCTATCATCTATCTCTCTATTTATCTATCTATCATCTATTTCCATCTCCATATCTATCTTTCCACACAAAATGAATTGACTGCATTAAAGTTCCTTCACTTTTAAGTCAATACACTCTTTTCTTAGTTTACTCAATCAGTTTAATTATACATTCTAGAAAATTATTATTTGTGGTTCCCTGCTTGGAATATTCTTCAATATTATCCATCCATCCAAACTACCTTAGGTTTTATCCTTCAAAACCTTACTATTTAAATACTCAGAAGGGGTGCTCGTTATTCATTTTGACTTTTACAGTCCAAGATACTGTATATATATTTTTCTTATTGCACATCGATCAATCTTTGTACTTCTTTAAAGAGATGGTTTATGAGAATAAACCTGATGCAATTTTGTCTCTATTAAAATGGAAGCGCCTGGTGGGAGGTCATTTTATTAAGTGTTTTGTAGAGTCCTAAGGAAAAAAGTATTTGGTGGATTTTGTAGATGGAAGTCGGATTTTGTAGCTGGATTTTGCCATTTACAAAGTTATAAGATAAAGGGGGAATACTGAAAAATCTTTATTATACAATCCAAATGTACTATGAGGAGAAAGCAACTGCCCAAGATGGCCTTGTCTATACTCTATCAGTAAACAGTTTGCAAAAACACTAACATTAATGTTGTCCCTACTGTGGGAATCCCTTTTGTAGCTCACATTTGTCAACAAAGTAGCCTAAATAAAATAAAAAAAGTAACAGGTAAACTGAACAGAAGCAATTGCATTAATAATCATATCCTTCCTAGGTTGTTTTGTTTTGTCCAGTCATCAACATCCCTTTATGAGCACAGACACTTTTTAATAGGATGATATCTAGAGGCAGTCTCTAAACAATAGAAGGAAATTACTGAGGGGACGTGCTTTAGGGAGTTGGAGAGAGCAGAGTGACAAGTATTTTCAAAATGGGATTGGCAAGTTGGCTTCCTGCAATTTAATGAAAATATCTGCATAGGCCAAACCCTGTCTTTGGTTTGAGTTAAATGTATTTCCTTCGGTGGCGATAGAAGAAAGAGGAGGCAAATGATGAAGCAGAAATTACATGCCATAACCTCCCCAGAAATACTGCAGGCTTGTGGCTATAACTATATAAGGGGCTCTATGTAGTCCCAGAATGAAAAAGAGCTATGTGTCTACATTCTATTCCTGTCCTTACAAATTTCTGATTTTTTTTTTTTTGCAGCTATCTAAGAAAAATTTGATATTGTTGTTGTCTAAGCACATTTAAACTTCAGCTGAAATAACCGCCAAGTGATTCATGCCTATGTAGGTGAATATAACGATTGTATCTGGAGCCCCAGTGCGCCATTTTCATTTCACTTTAAATAAAAAACAAAATGTATCTATGTCAGTCAGTGCCCTTCTGCTGTACTCAGAGGTATCAAACAGGCTACAATTATGATTGTGAAGTGATTGTGTCACATTGGAGGAAGGTTTATTGCTTTTGAGTCCGCTAGGCAGTAACACATTCTGTTTCATATTACTCTTTATATCATTGTTTGGCTGTGACTAGAATAATCAAATGCCATCAAATGCTGTCAAATTCAATTTACAGTATTTTTCATTGAAGCGGGCTTTCTGCATTATATTTCCTGTTTTCCCTCTCTAAGGCTGCCATGGAATAGTCACTGTAATCATGAGCTTTATTTACAAAACCAACAGAGTGAAGCCACGTCCTGGTCTATAACAGATACTTTATTTCCCTTTATTCAGAATAGGAATTTGATGTGCTTTTCTCATACAATTAGCATTAAGTAGATGAAAGAAAACTATTCCAAGAGGATGGGTACTTTAGAGCCTGCACTAATGTGCTTAGCGTAAAATGTAAATTCACATTAGCCATTTTTACGTGTTCATGTGTATTTGAATCAGAAATATTATTCTTCAAATTAATGTTTGCTGAGAAGAAATTTGGCTTGTTTGTCTTGGGCAGTGTCATTTACATAACCAGAAAGGCAATAATACTTTCTCTTCATAATTTTCCTACAAACCCTCACTCATGACTGAAGATTGACCTGTATCAAAGGGTTTCAACACCTAACATTGCAAGAGGATCCTAAGCGAAGTTTCACGATGTATTCAGAGCACAGGACCAAACAAGGAAGACATGAGATGCTAACAAACGACGTTAGAGGAGGGCTGAGGGTCTGGGAAAGAAGGTGTTTTTCTCTGTTTGCCTGATGTGAATACATTGCTTTTGGAAGGGGTTTTCAGTCTGCACATCCTTTATGTCTGCTGGTCCCTGCCTTACATGGTGTCCTTTTTGTCTTAGACGGTTAAGTTGTGGACGTCTCCTCCACCCCTAATTCATATGTCAAATTCCAAACTCCCGAGGTGGTGGTGTAAGATGAGGCATTTGGGAAGTGATTGGGATATGAGAGTGGAAACTCATGGTAGGGTGGGTGCCCTCATGAAAGAGACTCACAGAGCTCCCTAGTTGCTTCCACCATGGTGAGAACACAGTGAAATGACAGCTGTGTATGAACCAGCAAGTGGGCCCTCACCAAGCATGACATCTGTCAGCACCTTGATTTTGTATTTTCTCAGCGTCCAGAACCGTGAGAAATACATGTTTGTTGTTTATAAGCCCCCCCCAGTTGATACCATTTTTGTTACAGCTGCCTGAAGGGACGAAGTCAGACAGCAAACCCTCAGTTGACAGGTTCTTTGTCTCCTTGACTCTGTTTCTGTTTTACTTTTGCCTTTTCTCCTCTCTTTCTTCCTCCTTTGGGGTTGCTCTTTCATTCTCTCCCCCACTCCCATTCTCTCTTTCTTTCCTTCCCATTCTCCCTTCTCCCTCTCTCCCTCTCCTTCTTCTCCTTATTCGTTACTTATTTAAAGAAAACTTTAATTTAAAACTATGTCTGTGTTGATTGGATGAAGACTGGACCAGGGAGCACAATACACTTCAACCCAGAATGCCTATGGTCTCCTTGTCTCTCCTTCCTTACTCTGTCTCTTCTCTTACCCTCCCCTCCCTCTTTCCTTCTTTTCTTCATTTTAGGTGGATACATTTAACAAATCCTGCACATCGTGGTGAAAAGAAGCTACATTACCATCTACTACATCCCAGTATCATCTAGCCAGTTGAACGGAAACTCATTCCAACAGAAGGGTATCTGCAGAGCTGAGCTGTTCTTTCTGCACGCAAAAAGGACCCTGTTTTGAGGATAAAAAGTTTTTCCAGGGGTGCCTGGGTGGCTCAGTCAGTTAAGCATCTGATTCTTGGTCATGATCCCACGGTTGGTGGGTTTGAGGCCCACATTGGGCTCTGTGTTGACAGCATGGAGCCTACCAGGGATTCTCTCTTGCCTTCTTTCTCTTCCTGTCCCTAACTCCTGCACTCTCGCTCTCTCTCACTTTCTCTCTCTCTCTCAAAATAAATAAATAAACTTAATTTTTTTCCCAAGCTCCACATAAAAGATGATGGAAAATATTAGAATTCTTATTGCAGACATAGTTCCTCCTCTGGGATGACTATGTTCTCTTGGTCAGTGGGCCTCTAGAGGACCGCTCTATAAGTTCATCAGAGGTAAAGCTGATGTGGACTAAGAGGTCTCATCCTTCAAGCAGGGCTCAAAACAAAAATATCGCGTGGTAGCTGTGGCTTTTCCCCTTGGATAATGTGTACAAGCTTCCGGTATCAATTCTAGATCCTAGCACGTGCTCCAAAAACATGAATTCCCACCCATTCCCTTATAGAAACAGAAAATGTATTTGCTTTTACAGCCCTGGAATAGTACACATTTTTCAATAATTTAAAATAATAGTAACAGTCAATGTTACCTGTGAAGAAAGTAGTTGATGATGACTCCATTTGGCTTTTTAGGTGGCATCCATTTAACTTCTATGCAAGCTGACCCCAATGCCTGAAGAACTGGGGAATTTAGGTCCATTGGGGCTGCTTCAGATGTCTTGACAAACGTTCCACTGCTAACTCCACAACTTCCTTTAAAAAAAAAAATCGAGTCCTTTAGTGATTTGTCAAGCGGCGAAAAGAGTTGCATATGCATATAGAAGGGTAAGGAGATCACAGAACTCATGTTAGCTGGACTTTTATATATACGCTTGTACACATATTTTAGACTAGCACTATAAATCTCTATATAATTTGAATATAGTTATATGTATATATACTATATTATATATATTTTATGTATATTTAAATAAGGAATCATTTCTGGAAAATCCATTAAGTAACCACAAGTTTATAGAGGCATAGGCAAGAACACTTATGCTTGTCTGAACTGTGGTTTCTCTAGTTTATTACAGTCATTCTAGCCAGAAAGTGATAATATAGTTGAATACCATAAGTGTGTGCGTGACCTGCACATCTTGTCTATTCTTAAGAATATCTTATTTTTGCCAACACTTCGAAATAATTACCATCTCCCAACACACAGGAATCAAACAATCAATTTGAAGAATATTGTGTCTCCACAGCATAGTTTTAGAGACATAGACATAGAGATGCAGAAGTTGATTTTGCATTCAAATAAAGAAAACACTGGTTTAAAATAGTCCTATGTTGATTAGCTGAAGACTGGATCAGAGAAAGCAGCATCCTTTAAAACAAAATGCTTTGGTCTGGTTTGTAGAGAGAAGTGGGCAAATGGACTCAAGTTTGGAGATGAGGCAGAGCAAAATCGCAGACCCCTCATTCTAACCAACTCCATGGGAACTGATACTCATTTGGAAATAGAAGTGCCTAAGCACATGTAAGATGGGGTTGCCACCACATGCTGAGTATAAGATCGGGACATCTCTTTAAGGTGAAGCAACATGTTTTATACACCAATACGAGTTACATCTTTTCTTCTCTCATCAATACATGATGTAACATTTGGATGGATGAAGGGACTGAGGGAGGCTTTTCCTCAAGACCACTCAGATAGATGATGATTTCATAGACCACTAGCCTATGCCATAGAACTCAGGGTGACAAGCTGCGTATATGAGATAAGGTTCAGGGAAGCACCATAAAATACGTAAGATTCATTTGAGCGTAACTCAGCTTATAAATAATGCCTCCCCTCACCCCCAAATAAAACTTAAATAAACCAAACTGAGTACCTTTTCTTGAAAATTTCACAATACTTATTTCGTTTTATATTACCAATGATTCCTTATGTGATCTAGGTGTTTTTCTTTTAAAGGGCCTTATAAAACAAGACTTTGCAAAACCACCATTTTAATATATTTAAATATTCATGATTTAATGTGCAGAAATGCATAATGCTTCACTCAATGGCAGGCTCTGATTTTTCTGGGTAAACAGTCCAGTACAAATAAGAAATGAAATGTTAGTCTTTGTATTTGAATTAAGAATCTATTCCTTTTTAATGAATTTTTTTTTCCACAAAATGCTTTTTTTTATAAAAGCCCAGGACAAGTGTCTGAAAGACTTTCACCATTTTGACACGCTTGTATCCTTATCTCATATTGTGTGAATGGAGCCAAATTTTCCAGAAGGATGGATTGATGATAACCAACAGAGGTGGTCAGAGGTGCCACACTTCCAGCATTGAGTAAGACATTGTACTCCACAGGCATTTGGGGGATAAGGATCCCTTTAAAGAGAGAGAAAGAGAAAACACAAAGGTATGCTATACAAAATGGCCAACAAATATTTGTCTTTTGAAAGCAATGTTATCTTTAAAATAGTTTAAATTAAGTATTACTGAATGTAGCAATGAACAGTTGCATGAATGTATATTCCAGAAGTAAAACAATGTGTATCACCCATTTTCAAAAACAAATGAAGTATATATAATAGTTCTATTCAAAGGGATACTCCACAGGCAAATAAAAGCAAAAGCACGTTCCACTTCTTAAAAAACACAAGGGAATTAGAAATGGTGTCATATATTTTTGCTAGGCTTACTTACTCTTAAAGTACATAAAAAACCCCACCAGTTTTGCTTGTGACAATAATTTTTCTGTAGGCATTGTGTATGCATCCAGTCTGACACAGATCCTTGACATAATAGCCCATAAAGTATCCAAATCATAGTCTACCTAGAGAATTCCCAGTGCATTAATTATTGAGTCAGGACAGTCCACTTTGTCAGGGAGACTTATGGACCTAAATACATATGAAATTTGGGTTCAAAAACTGTCATTTTTCACAATGCTTCCTAAAGAAAGAAGGTCTTGTCAGCTTAGCCTCTTCACAATCTAGTCATATAATTAAATGCCTGTAAGTTTTATTTGGTCACGAACAACATGGACTTTTTTTTTCAAGGAGAGTCTATGAGCCTCGAATGAAGAATATAAGGGAATTTCGCGCTAAGCTTGCTCATTGATCTGATAGCTTATAACATTTGTGGGTTTAATTACTTGCCTTTGTAGTGCTTACATATGTTTCTCTTGGCTGTAGAAACAATGAAATCAACAGAACAGGACTCAATAACCCTTGAGAAATGAGGTCTAAAAAAATAAAATGAAGGTTTTTTGTAGATATAGCCCCAATGTATAAGGAGTGGAAGAGCCAGTAAAAGCCAGAGATGCTCTCAGGATTTGGTGCAGGATGGATGAAAATAAGGAGTCTCTGAAGGATATATGCATCACAGTCAGGAGTGATGAGTTGTTTCCTGGAAAGATACTAGATTTCGCTGAACCCAGACTGGGAATTTTTGTTCTAAATTGGAGCATCCTCGTTAAATTATCTTTGTCCTAATAGCTTAAATTACTGCTATTCTATCATTGATTCTTAAATTCTATCTCCAGCTTTATATCTCTCTTGCATTCCAGATTTCTATTTTTTTTTAATTTTTTTTCACGTTTATTTATTTTTGAGACAGAGAGAGACAGAGCATGAACAGGGGAGGGGCAGAGAGAGGGAGACACCGAATCTGAAACAGGCTCCAGGCTCTGAGCTGTCAGCACAGAGCCCGACGCGGGGCTCGAACTCACGGACCGTGAGATCATGACCTGAGCTGAAGTCGGACGCTTAACCGACCAAGCCACCCAGGAGCCCCCAGATTTCTATTTTCAACAGCCTACTTTACAGAGTCCTCAATCTCAACAGGCCTAAAGCAGAATCACTATATTTTCCACTCCCAAACCTATTCTTCTTGGGTTTCCTTTCTGTTTTCCTAAGGCACAAACAGGCCTTAGAGTAAACCCTTAGGGTAAGATTTTTAGAGTAGACCCTGCTTTTTTTACTCAGTTGCAGCCATAACCCAAACAAGAATAGCCATCTCATTGCAATCCAGTTTTATGCAGGACAGCATACATTATCTAATACTACCAGAATGTCAACTTCATAAAGTCAGGGACTCTGTTTTCCCCGGTGTGGTTCCAACGCCTAGATTTTAGCACAAAGTTGCAGCTCAACAAATGTTGGTTAACTGACTGACTGAATGAATGAAACCTCAGGACAATATTGTAAAGTAAATTGCATTACTTTTTTTTTTTTTTTTTTTTTAAGATGAGAAAACCAGGGCTTGGGGGAGTCAAACAACTTGTTCCAGATTGCACATTGATTAATTGGGATAGTCACACTTGAACTCAGGCCCATCTGATACCAAAGCTTATCTCTCTATATTACGCTCTCTCTTGGTAATGGAGATTTGGATTAGGACAACTGGGGGGAAAAGGAGAGGATAATTTTGAGAAAACATGGGTACCCAGAAAGAACAGGTATTGGGCACTGATTCAAGGTCTGGGAAAAAAAAAGTGATGGAAAAATTAAAATCCCACTAATGGAACAAAATTACAGGTGAATATTTAAAGTTCTGAACAGCAGGTTTCCAAAACTGAACCACACACACCCTGGATGTTTGTGGACTTGTGTTGACTTATTTTCAAGACAAGGACAAAAATGGTAGCTCTTCCTGGAATATCAGTTTGACCTGTAAAATTTGGGAAATGCGTGGCCCCACTGCCTGAGCGATGGAAACCAGCAGAATCCCACTCTTCCTTGTTCGCAAAAATTTGGTATGGATTTTTCTTCCTAAAAAGGCCCAGACTAGGAAATTATAGGGTTATTGACCGATTAGAACTTTTACTAGTCAGTCATTTTAACTCTAAAGTTACCTCAGAACTAACCATATGACAACAGAGTTTATGCTGACAAAACCAGTGTGTTGAACAAGTCCTACTCATGATGCAATCAAAACACAACTTAATTTTAGTTGTTCACTATTGCTTTAAAATGAATTCATCATGGGTAATCTTCTATAGATACAGGATGAAAATTTGGCTGGGCCCACGTTTCTGCTGAATCTCAAGTAATAGGCATTTCTATGTTATTTTGTTTCCATGGAGAAAAAACACATCAAGACAAAAATTAATGCCTAGAAAATTCAAATAAATTTATTTTTCTCTTTAATGGCTTCATGAATACACATAATGGGTTTATTTAGAAAAGGTTCTTAAGGCCTAATTCTGAACTGTAAGACAAAACTGGGAATGGTTTTACTGCTTCCAACAAGACTGCTATAATTAAAATGAAGTTGGAGAGTTGATGAAGAGAGTTGATTATAGGGACCATTTGAGACTCTCGGTTCATTAATGGAGAAGGAAAACCTATGTGCTGTATTAGAGGTAGAATAAAGAACGGTATAATCAGGCTTTTTCCCCCCACTAAAAATGTTCTTTGGAGATTGTTGTTCAAAGTAGTAAAAAAGATTGAAGAACAGATCAGGGACTTTCTCAGTTTGCAGGTGGACATCTCAGCAATAAGATACGTTTATGGAAATTTCCATTCATTCGGAATGGCACAGTATTCTACCTCACATGCTGGGAATTTCTCCTTATTGTTACCCTGACGTAGTCTGTAAAGCAGTGTGGGGGGGGGGAAGGTTGCTGTTTGTACCCACATATTTATAATAAAATGAAGACAGAAATAATTGCCTGGACATTGAACCTATTATTGGGGTCAGCTTTCTCCAGAGCAACCTAGTATCTTGAAATATAACAGCATATTACTCTTTAGCCAAAGAGATTAGTAAAAAACAAATTTTTCCCCTAATGATAAATTATAAAACACACTAAGGTTTGGATGAAGACAAACGCATTGGAATACAATGGCAAATTTGTATGAATCTTTAAGATAAAAAGCAAGACCTTGAAGAAATCACAAGCTTAGGGTAATTGCTTTAGGCTGTTTCTAGACCTCCTGAGATTGCATTTTCATTCTTTCTTCTCTGTTTCTAGGGTAGATTTTACAGAAAAGTTTGACAAACACACATTTGAAAAATACTCCATCGTTCTTGTTGAACTAGACAAACCACAGAATGGAGCAAAACAGATCAAATCCTTCCTCTGCCCTTATTTGTTTCTGATAAGTTACCTAACCTCTATGAACACTGGCCTCTTCATCTTTAAAATGATGATACTAACAGCCATCTCATAAAGAGCTATAAGGATTAAATTAGAAAATGCATGTAAAACATTTTAGTGCTTTCCTACAACATAGAAAGTGCTGAATAAATGGCAGACATTTCAGCAAAACAAAACGAAATGGAACAAAATGCAAAATGAAACCCACAACTATGACTCTCAAAGTTTTATGTGTCCTCAAACACTCTGAACTCACCTTTTATATTAAGTTTCTATTCCAATTACAAGTAAATGTTATATTCTTTCAAGTAAATATCTTTATAACAATACTTTATCTAATTTTGTTTTTTTATGAATACTTGGATACAATCAAACTGTATTCCTATGAAGATGTTTTATTTTTCAATTCTAGCAGTAATTTAGAACAGTCTTTTCTCCAATTCATCTGACATATGTCTTCAGTCTATAGCTACTGGTCTGCTTCCAGTAACTTCTCTGCCTAGAAGGACAGAACTCCTAGGGGGTCAAGGAACACAACTGCGCTTCTGCTACATTTCAAATATAGACATAACCTTGGTCTAGGTTTAAACATGGCCAGTCAAGGCATGAACCTGGAAAATGTATTTTTCACGTCTTGGTTAATTGGAAATAAATGTCCTTTACATATACCTATGAAGTGTTGAAACAGAAAATGCTCCTTGAAGCTGTGAGCATGTCAAACAGTGACATGTATTTAGGAAAGAGGGCCCCTCCACTGTCATCATTTACAGGACTGTGACATGAAAGCTTCCTGTGTCCCTGCAAGCCCTATACCATCTGCAATGAGTCTGAAACGACCTAGCCCCCTGGTATTCTGATGACTAAATGAAATGAAATGGGCATATTTGTTAAAGTCAGCTGGGAAGCCACACGACTTGGTTAGTTCCCGAGTTCATAAATTTATGTCAGAGCAAGAGGAGCAGTGGAAGCTCAAGTGAACCAATTTACCCTAAGTGCAAATGGCAGTTTTGTTATTTGGTGTCAAAGTTACCAGTCGCACAATGACAAGCTGCCATAACACATTTTCTTGTTCACTAAAGAACAAGGATTTCGTTGGTTAATATTCCTTGCAAGGCTCCTTTTCATAATTTACAACAACTAGATGCTGATAGGTTATTTAACATTTATGAAGTTAAGATGTAATCAGAAAAACCCTGATTATCTTTACAAATAAAAAAGTTAAATTATTCAACTTTTTTTTTCTCCATGGCTTCATTTCACAGCAGGTGCATACTTTACAATGGGGCAAGTCAATCAAATAATCCTTCTTAAAAATCTTTTTTTTAGGAGCTGGAGCAGCAACAATTCTAAGAGGAAAACTATTAATTCGGTTTGGTAGCTGCGTTTGCTTCAAAACATTCGTTGCACTTAATGTAATGCTCTGAACAAATCAGCCTAAATTCTTGCTTGTATATTTTGGTAGGCATATTTTGGTTATGCCCTTTTGGAAGTTTGGAAGGGAAACAAGACTCTCTTAAACATACATCGATTCCAACTATATGGAAATTTTACGTAACTTTGTATAATATTTATCATTTTATGGCCTTTCTACCCTAATAGATAATAGGGTTCATGACAGGAAGGACAATGACTCATTCTTCTTTGTAGCTCTCAGGGTGTCTAGCATTATGCCTTGCTCCTGAGTGGGGCTCAGCAAATATTCTTATGTTCATTAAAATGAAGACAGGAATCAATACACCCAAAGGCTAGTGAGTTATATCTCATGGAGTTTTAAGCTACAAATAAAACACTCCTACTGGATTATTGGACGGGCTGCTCTTGAATTACATTGTCCTCATTCATATTTGCTATATTTATAGCAAAGTTATTTTTTAGCTTTTGAACTGGATCATAGTAGAAGTTAGAAAAAAATCATTTGCTTTCTGCACTGGGCACTGTTTATGTAGAAAAATACTGAGAAAATATAACAGTAATTTTGACTACAGAATTTGGAGTCAGATCCATTGTGGGTTGGTTCTAACACCTACATGTAAAATAACCCAGATTACAAAATTTGGTAATATCTATATTGATTTGTTCTAATTAGTAAAATGGGCAAAACAATAGGGTATACTATATTAGGTTGTTAAAAGCATTAAATGAGATACATGTAAATTTCTGAGAAAAATGTCTACTACATATAAGAACTCAGTAAAGCAAGAAATTCATTAAGTGAAAAAAGCAAAGGCAACAAAATAAAAAACTCAACAAGTGTGTCACATCAATTACAAGCCTTCTGCACAGCAAAGGAAGCCATCAACAAAAGGAAAAGTCAACCTGTGGAATGGGAGAAGGTATTTGCAAACCATTCATCTAATAAGGGGCTAATATCCAGAATATATAAGGAACTCATACAGCTCAATAACAAAAAACAAATGAACCAATTAAAAAATGGACAAAGGCTATGAATAGACATTTTTTTTTCCCAAATAAGACAGACAAATGGCCAACAGGCACATGAAAATGTGCTCAACATCCTTAATGATTAGGGAAATGCAAATGAAAAACGAGATGCGATCTCATACCTGTTAGAATGACTATTATCAAAAAGAGAAAAGATAACAAATACTGGTGAAGATGTAAAGTAAAAGGAATGTTTGTACATTGTTGGTAGGAATGCAAACTCATATTTCCAGTTTACTATGGAAAACAGAAAGGAGGTTCCTCAAAAAATTAAAAATAGAACTACTATATGATCCAGGAATTCTACTTCTGAGGATATAGCCAAAGGAAATGAGATAATTATCTCAAGGGCTATCTATACTCCCATGTTCATTGCAACATTATTCACAATAGTCAAGTTACAGAGACAACTGAAGTGCCTATCCATGGATGGATGAAGAAAATGTAATACACACACACACAAACACACACACACACACACACACACACACACACACACACACTGGAATACTTTCAGCCTTAAAAAAGGAAGAAAATACTACCATTTGTGACAACATGGATGAAACTGGAAGGCATTATGCTAAGTGAAATAGCCAGACAAATACAATAACTTTATGGTATCAGTTATGTGTGGAATCTTAAAAAAAATCAAACTCCTAGAAACGAAGTAGAATGGCAGTTTCCAGGGACTGGAGGATGGGGGAAATAGGGTGAAGTTGGTAAAAGGGTACAAACTTACACTTATAAGATGGATAAGGTTAGAAGATCCAAGATATAACATGGTGACTATAGTTGACAATACAGTACTGTATAATTGAAATTTGCTAAGAGAGTAGAACTCGTATTCTCACCAAAAAGAAAAAAAAAATAAATATGTGAGATGATGCTTGCATTAATTAACTCAATGGTGGGAATCCTTTCACAACGTATATATGTCAAAACACCACATTGTACTCTTTAAATATATTATAATCTCATTTGTCAATTATACCTCAATTTAGCTGAAAAAAGACGGATTTAACACTCTTCTACATAAAATGTAAATCATTGAAACGAGTTTTACACTTTCTTCTGAAGTTCAGCCTGGGTTTTGTACTTATAAGAAAATTGAAATAATTGTTATTGTTGAATCCCAATTAATGTGATGTAAATTTTTTAGAAAGCTTAATGCCTATTTTGGCTTTAAATGGCTAGTAACTGATCTAATACACTGCTGTTGATGAGCTAACTGACCACCAAGATGCCTAATGTCTGTGGATAGACTATATTGTGCCTAAATACCCTTTATCAAAACTTTGCTAATAAAAAGCATTTTTATTCCTAACCAATATCTTTTTATTTCTAAGAAATGTTAATTGAAATGATTTCTCATAGAAGAATTGTTGCTAATTCTTTTCTTTATTGGACCAAGAGATGAATGTTAATGGACAAGAACCAGTATTTTGATATTATGCATGAAACCCAAATAACACAATCTTTAGTGAGAAAAGTGTGTTGGATACGGTGACATTATTAATTAGAACATGATGAAGGGCTAGAATAGTTCAAAATATAGTCATCACCTTGATAAATTAGAAAGACTCATTAGTACCTTCAGGGTTTAAATAATTTTGAATGTTTGTTTTCTGAAACAGCAGGAATATCTCTATTCCTATTCTGAGTAAACCATTTATGTTACATGAAATATTTGCTTCTTCATTTTCTATGATTTTTTACCCATTAGTTGAACATATATCCTTTGCTGTATTTAATATGAACGTGTAAGTCCTGACCTGAGGTTAGGAGCTGGTAAAAGGTGAGAAGGAACGGTTAGGAATAGACTAGCCTGGCTGACATCTGTAGCTTGAACAATAATAGCCAGCATCCAGGTAGTGCCCACTAAATGCTTACCCATGCTCTCTCACTGACTTTGCATAACAGCAGTACAAGGTAAGCATTTAATATCCCCTTTCACAGATGAGAAACCTGAAGTTCAGAGACACTGTGCAACTAGCCCAAGGCCCCAGAAAAATGAAATGGTTGACCCCGTTCCACCTAGAAACCAGGATTTCCTTTTCAGAAATAAGTGGAAAAAAAAGATAGGCATCCAGAAGATGACATACAGCATTTGGAAAATATGTGTATGCGTCCTGTTTGTCTTTAAAGGAGAAATATGTATTTGTGTATGTGTGAATATACAAATATGTATTTGTGGATGTCCATGTGTGTTTGAGGTTGAGTTACTGTGGAGGGAGGGATAGGCTTCTAAAGGAAACCAAGTGTTTGACTAATTCTAAGCAGCAGAAAGTCCAAAATTTATACTCAACTGAATGATGAATATTAGAAGCTTACTCACTATTTGTTCTTTCATTAATTCAGCAAACATTTTATAAAGGTATGCTATTTGTGCACCATCTGATTTGGAGGTACAAATGATATACAAAAGAGTAGAAATCTTGATTTTCTAGAGCTTGCAATTGAAGTATTTTGATAGTCTTACTACTGACATTTATCTTATCAAGTAATAATGATATGAAAGGGAACTGGGATTTACTGGAAGGTAAGAGAATGTCTACCGAGGTTTTAAAATAGTATTTAATATTCTTTTTGTGGACTTTTGAGAAATGACTCCCTCTCCCACCTTACTAAAATCTTTCTGCATTTGGAATCTGGCTTTGCTAAGTCATGTCTATTCTTCCTGGACTTTTGGATTGATAGGCAAAGACTTCTGGTTACTAGCTCCTTCACGCCACAGGAGAAAACTATTGCCAGGTAGATATTTTCCCTTTAGGGGCTCACCATTTCCACAATTAATTCTTCTGATCTTGACATTTCCAGCCAAAAACATTTGGTTTTTGCCAACACCTAGCTCTGTTTCTTGGCCCTCTGGGCTACTATTTCAAAGAGCATAGTTGCTGTATCCCAAATCTGAAAGACGTTGGGTAATAAATAAAAAGTTTGATTTGGATCTCAGAGTTAAGCCAAAGACACGCAGAGACTGCATTCACAAGGCAGTTGTAGAGAACAGACCTGAATTTGGATCTCGGCTCTGCTGTGTAACCTTGAGTATATCATATCACTTCTTTGAGATTCAAATTTCTTTCTTTCTTTTTTTTTTAATTTTTAATGTTTATTTCTTTTTGAGAGAGAGTGAGACAGCATGAGCGGAGGAAGGGCAGAAAGCGAGACACAGAATCTGAAGCAGGCTCTAGGCTCTGAGCTGTCAGCACAGAACCCAATGTGGGGCTTGAACTCATGAACCGTGAGATCATGACCTGAGCTGAAGTCGGACGCTTAACGGACTAAGCCACCCAGGCGCCCCAAGATTCAAATTTCTTGTCTTAATATGGAGATAATGATATTGTCACCCAGAGTTTGCATGAGTATTAACTGAGGTAAAGCAAGGAAAGTGCTTATCAAAGTGTTTGGCATATACTAGAAATTTAACAAATGGCAAATATAAACAAGTGATACTATGCATATAAATGATATTTGTCAATAGTGTTTCAATTATACTTCCCCTGAATATTCTCACACATTCCCGGGGCCTCACTTCCTTTTCTGATAGGATTTATAAACATGTATTAAGACTTAATTTATAGATATCATTGAAACAATAATTTATAAGCTGAAAACACACTTAATTGCCTAGGTAATGTTCTGTTGCCAAGCAGCCGCATAGACATTTTTTCCCCCAGCAACTTACCTGTGTAAAGTCACTCTATTCACACCGACCACAAAACAAAATACGTGTAAAAAAAACCAGTTAACTGAACCACCATTTGGGGTTTGTACATTCAAGAGAAAGTGGTTTGATTCATGTTTTCAAAGAAATATTGTAATTGACCACTTTTGCTTGGTGTATGATTCATGACTACTAAATTTGAAGCACATCAAAATCATCAGGGGAACTTAAAAAAAATCTAGATTGCTTAACTTCATCCCCAGAGACTTTTATTCAGTAAACTTGGGGTTGAGAATTGGTCTTTGCAAAAGTTTTCTGATGAAGATTCTAATGTTCATTCAGATTTGAGAACTATAGGGATGGAATGTTTAGCCATTTTTTTCAGTTCCGCTTATGATGTCATCATTTGTAATGGCAGGGGGGTATGGTGAATACCCAGAAAGCTCTTGATTGTGAGCAAATAAACAACCTCTGGTTATAACATGTTTGTTTTCTTTCTGTTTAAGACATATATTTGTGACTATTCAGAAACAGAAAAATGTTTTTATTATCCAAATCAAAACACAGCATGAGGTAGTTTCCAGTAAAATCAACTGTAGATTATACACAAGTCAAAATCATCTGCCTGTTTACTGAGTTCAAAATCCTTCTAGGCACCAGGAAAAACTTTAATTTAAGATTTTAATCTTTCCATATATTACAGGGTTTCTGTAATGGATTTTGTGCATCTGAAACTAAAAGATTGACAGGTCTGGATATTATAGATTTTTTAACCATTGGTTACATGGTCAGAGTTAGTGAGGCATTTCTATGATATCCCCTAGGCTGCACTAGACTGAACAATTTCCACAAAGCCTGAGGTAGACAAGAGTTAAGGTTACATTTAAAAAAGCAGAAGGCGTGTTTTATTCCACAACAATTCTTTTCTGAGTGGAAACATTATACCCTAAGCATAAAAATATGATGTTGAATTCAAAGGAAAAATGACAAAATGCAGGGAAATTCTAAAGAAGTCTTAAAAATTTACAAACACGATCCTGCAGTGCACAGTTTTATCATTTTAAAACCAGGGGGCTTGGAACCTAGCAAAAGCTGAAGCAAATACATTTTCAAAATAAATAATTGAAGACAAAAATAATTTCCCCCAAAGAACCATCACTACTTACAGAACATTACACAGTGTCTGCCAGTTATATAAATTACCTCCTGTAATCTTTGCAACAACCCAAGTGTAGGTGCTATTGCTATTTCCATTTTACAGACGCACAGAACAGAGACTCAGGGAGAAAGACTGACTTGTGTAGTCAGCTCACAGGTGGAACCATTGGGCTATGAATCCCGGTTTTCTCTTTCATCTCACACCCGTTGTCTTCAGGTCCTTACAGAGTGTAAGGTCTTCAGATTAGCAATGGCAATTTATGTGTATAATAATGTTAAAATGACAAGAGATTTGATAAGCCATGGAACTTCTTCATCACATGGCTTGGAAATCATTAATTTTGCTTATCATCTTGGACTTTCTCTTACTGTTCTTTGAGAATTTGGGTTGTAGAACACCCTGGTCTGAGTCCGAGAAATCTCTGGTTAATAGACTAAATCTGGTCTCTGACTGGCTCTTTTCTGCCTCATTTTACTTCATGGCACAAAAGCACCACAGCACTGTAAAGATGCCAAGGAGAAATATGCTAAAAGATGGCGAGATGGCAATGCTGTTCCATGCAAGGAGACGTTGATTCTGTAAAGGGATATTCAAGTTTGTACATTTTCCACAGCAGAAGATATGTGTTTTATTCCATCAAAACGAAGAACAGAGTTCAAGATCTGTGTTCCTAAGACTGAGATAAGGAGCATAGCACTTTATGACACAGGCTGGCACCAGTCATTGTTCCTTTCTGTTGTTTAATTTAATGTGTTGTATATTTATATTTTAAAACAAAGGTGGATGCAATCATTTATATTTAATATCTTGGACAGACTTACATTTTTCTTTACTTATAAAGCTCTTGATAAATTTTCTCCTGTGAATTTGACCAAATTAAGGCCCTTTTGTTTTTGATCTTAGGTTAGGACATCAGAAGGCTCTTGGTTCATGAGAATTGAAGTTTTATATATTAGGCCTGTATGTTACTTTCTTGACTATATTACCTGTTTTTAGTTTTTATTTTAATTCCAATTAGCTAACATAAAGTGTTATATTAGTTTCAGGTGTATGATATAATGAGTAAAGAATTCCATATGTCACGTAGTGCTCATCACAAGTCATATTAAGCCCCATCACCTTCCTCAAAAAACTAAAAATAGAACTACCCTACGACCCAGCAATTGCACTACTTGGTATTTATCCAAGGGATACAGGTGTGCTGTTTCGAAGGGACACGTGCACCCCAATGTTTATAGCAGCACTATCAACAATAGCCAAGGTATGGAAAGAGTCCAAATGTCCACTGCTGGATGAATGGATAAAGAAGAAGTGGTATATATATACAATGGAGTATTACTCGGCAATCAAAAAGAAGGAAATCTTGCCATTTGCAACTACGTGGATGGAACTGGAGGGTGTTATGCTAAGTGAAATTAGTCAGAGAAAGACAAAAATCATATGACTTCACTCATATGAAGACTTTAAGAGACAAAACAGATGAACATAAGGAAAAGGAAACAAAACTAATATAAAAACAGGGAGGGGGACAAAACAGAAGAGACTCATAAATATGGAGAACAAACTGAAAGTTACTGGAGAGGTTGTGGGAGGGGAAATGGGCTAAATGGGCAAGGGGGATTAAGAAATCTACTCCTGAAATCATTGTTTCACTATATGCTAATTTTGATGTAAATTTTAAAAAATAAAAAATAAAATAAAAAAATAAAAAAATAGTCATCTTAAAAAGAAAAAAAATAATAGAAATGTTGCATAATCATAGATTTATATCTTATAAAATGATTTCAACCTGCAAAAAAAAAAAAACAAATCCCCATCACCTATTTAACCCGTCCCCCACCACCTCCCCCTCTGGTCACCATCAGTTTGTTCTCTATAGTAGAGTCTGTTTCTTGGTTTCTCTCTCTCTCTCTCTCTTTCTCCACCCCCACCCCCATCCCTGCCTTGGCTCATTTGTTTTGTTTCTTAAATTCTACATCTGAGTGAGATCATATGGTATTTGTCTTTCTTTGACTGGCATTTCACTTAGCATTATACTCTTTAGTTCCATCCATGTCATTGCAAATGGTAAGATTTTATTCTTTTTTTTATGGATGGACAATATATATACATTCGTTCTTTATCCATTCATCAATTGATGGACTGATGGGCATTTGGGCTGCTCCCATATCTTGGTTATTGTAAATAATGCTGCTACAAACATAGGGGTGCATATATTCCTTTGAATTAGTGATGTATTATTCTCTGGTTGAATACCGGATAATGCAATTTTTGGATCTTAGGGTAGTTCTATTTTTAACTTTCGAGGAACCTCCATAACTGTTTTCCACAGTGGCTGCACCAGTTTGCATTCCCACCAACAGTGCAAGAGGGTTCGCCTTTCTCCACACCTGCGCCAACAACTGTTGTTTCTTGTGTTTTTCATTTTAGCTATTCTGACGTGTGAGGTGATAACTGCATTGTAGTTTTGACTTGCATTTCACTGATGATAAGTGTTGATAAGCATCTTTTCATGTGTGTGTTGGTCATCTGTATGTCTTCTTTGGATACATGTCTGTTCATATCTTCTGCCCATTTTTAAAATTGGATTGTTTTTTGCGTGTTGAGTTTTATAAGTTCTTTATATATTCTGGATACTAACCTTTTATTGAATATGCCATTTGCAAATATCTTCTCCCATTTTACAGGTTGCCTTCTAGTTTTGTTTGTTTTCTTTGCTGTGTAGAAGCTTTTTGTTTTGATGAAGTCTCAATAGTTTATTTTTGCTTTTGTTTCCCTCGCCTCAGGGGACCTATCTAGAAAAAAGTTGCTACAGCTGATGTCAGACAAATTACTGCCTGTGCTCTCTTCTAAGATATTTATGATATTAGGGCTCATGTTTAGGTCTTTAATCCATTTTGAATTTATTTTTGTATATGGTGTGAGAAAGTGGTCCAGTTTAATTCTTTTGCATGTTTCTGTCCAGTTTTCCCAACACCATTTGTTTCCCAACACCATTTCTTTGTTGAAGATTAATTGACCATGTAATTGTGTTTTTTTTTTTCCTTGGGTTTTCTATCTTGTTCTATTGATCTATGTGCTAGTACCATACTGTTTTGATTACTACAGCTTTCCAATATAACAAAGTGAAATTGTGATGCCTCTGCTTTTCTTCCTTTTTTTCAAAATTGCTTTGGCTATTCAGAGTCTTTTGTAGTTCCATGCAAATTTTAGGATTGTTTCTTTTAGTTCTGTGAAAAATGTTGTTGGTATTTCAATAGGGATTGCATTGAAAGTATTGATTACTTTGGGTAGTATAGACATTTTAACAATATTATTTTTCCAATCCATGAGCATGGAATGTTTTTCCATTTCTTTATATTGTCTTCCATTTCTTTCATCAGTGTTTTATAGTTTTCAGAATACAGGTCTTTCACCTCTTTGGTTAGATTGATTCCTAGGTATCTTATTATTTTTGGTGAAATTGCAAATGAGATTGTTTTCTCAATTGCTCTTTCTGCTGCTTCATTATTGGTGTATAGAAATGCAACAGATTTCTGTACATTGATTTGTATCCTGCAACTTTCTGACTTCCAGTACTATGTTGAATAGAAGTGGTGAGAGTGGACATCCGTGTCTTGTTCCTGACTTTAGGGGAAACGTTCTGTTTTTCTCCATTAAGGATGATGTTGGCTGTGGGTTTTTCATATATGGCCTTTATTATGTTGAGGTATGTCCCCTCTAAACTTACTTTGTTGAGGGTTTTTATCATGAATGGATGCTGTACTTTGTCAAATGCTTTTTCTGCATCTATTGAAATGATTATATAGTTCTTATCCTTTCTTTATTGACGTTATGTATCACATTGATTTATGAATATTGAACTAACCTTGTGACCCAGGAATAAATCCCACATGATTGTGGTGAATGATTTTTTTAATTTACTGTTGGATTCAGTTTACTACTATTTTGTTGAGGATTTTTGCATCTCTGGTCATCAGACCAGATATTGACCTGCAGTTATCTTTTTTGTGGTGCCTTTATCTGGTTTTAGTATCAGGGTAATGCTGGCCACATAGAATGAATTTGGAAGCTTTTCTTCCAAATGCCAGCTTAACTCTTTTATTTTGACAGAGATAATTGTTCAAGTAAATGAAAAATGTATCTTTGCTAATTATTTTATGGAATGGACCTACCGACGGTCAACATGGCTGTTAACCAATTATTTTCAGTGTATGTTATTCTGATGGAGACAATAGAAATTTGTGTCAATTTTATCTAATGATTAGATATTAAACATATATCACATATTTTGAAGTGAATTTAACACTTTAATGCATTTCACATTGTACTTAAACAAAATTTCCCTATGTTCCTTATGTTTAAAGACAGGTCAAAGAGATTTCACTTTAATCCTTACTCCACAGTAATGCATTCAGATTTGTACCTGAAGATGATGCTTACATCAAAATATGATAACACACTAAACCACAAAAGCAAGTCGCTAGTGACTAAATGGCACAATGGAGGCTATACAGCTCAGAGAGGCAAAACTCAGCTACCATAATTGGTCGCAACCTGAGGGACATGGATAGAGTAGACTGTTGTCTTTCTGAATTCCTTATTCACTGCTATAATAAAGACCAGATCATGTAACATCAATGATCCAATCTAGGAAGTCCTGTAGAATGAATGTTTAGGTCATTCAGGCCTATACGACTTACCTTGGATATACATTTAAATAAGGAGACAGATTTGAGTACTTGAAAGAAAGTATTACTTTGATAGAAAAGTATATATCTAGGTATCTAGGTCTCTTTATCTACATATCTACATCTGCATCTATATGTATGTATGCATATACTTACATATGTATAGACTCAGCAATGTGGTTTAGATCATTCTGTTTATATTTACCCAGGAGACAGATTATTTCCTTCTCATTTACTAAATTCAGACATTTCCATCCTTATCTCAAATGAACTTTCTCTGAAATGTTTTACGTATACACATGCACACACACACACACACACACACACACACACACACACACAGGTTTTATTTATTTACCTGGTGGAGTCCAAGCTACAAATATGGAATAAGGCCCGATTACTGTGCTATTACACGGAGGCTGGATTTCCTCTGGTGTGAATACAGGTGTTTGTACAATGTAATCACCACTAGGGCTGCTGCCACCCCCATTTGCAGCTTCCAGTTTATAAATGTATCTATATTAAAAAGAAAGGATTGTGATAAGGCAATGCATAAGAGATGCAAATGGTGATTTCTGGTTTTTCTCTCCATTGTTTGGTCAACAGTTAATGACAAAATGCAAATTCTCTGCTCCTTGTCCAGAAGCTTCACTATTGACTTGATAGTTTTTTCAGAACATGCATCATTCTCTCCAGACTGCCTTATTTCTGTCCTTCTCACTTTATTCCTAACCCTCTAGTAATCAATAACTTTTCATAAAGATTTCAGGAAAGTCCTGGAGTGTGCCACTAGATTGTAGAGGATTCAAATGAATCTTTCCCATTTTTAAATGGGTTGGGGTTCAGGGAAATATGTTTAGAGGAAGATGTTTCTAAATTGATCTGCTACTCTCCACAATAAAACTGAATTGATCTCTACTCTCTGCAATAAAACATCTGTTGATCGAAGATATATTTTGTCTTTGCTGAGAAATGAATGGGAATGAATTGCAAATATGCGGAACTTTTTCCCCTAAAATCACTCTACCTATATATAGTGTAGCAAGCAGAGAAAACATTATGCTAGAAGAAAAGGTAGTTGATGTCAAACAAAACCCCTTAAATCTCTTTTATTGCTGGTTTAAGAATGCATGTTTTTGAAGATAATTTGATAATTTCTAAAGCTTAATACTTTGTGTATTTTATATACTTAAAAATCCTCATGCTCTTCTGTCAAATAGAAGACTACTTACATTTTTTTAAAATGTCATGAGCCACCTGGGTGGCTCAGTCAGTTAAGTGCCCCACTCTTGATTTTGGCTCATGTCATGATCTCATAGTTTGTGAGTTTGAGCCCCACATCGGGCTCTGTGCTGTGTGGTGACTGCTTGGGATTCTCTCTCTGCCTCCCCCCACTCCCTTCTCTTTCTCAAAAATAAACTTGAAAAAATAAATTAAAAATGTCATGTACTCTGAAGGCTAAAGTAATGAGTTAGCACTTGAGTCTTCAACATCTGAAATGAACTAAAAGATCACATCAGCTATGAAATGGCTAATGAAAGAGATTAGTTAACCTATTAATTTAATATTGTTTCATTTAGACGGTGCCTTGGTGGCTCAGTCTTTAAGCATCTGACTTTGTCTCAGGTCATGATCTCACAGTTTGTGAGCTCAAGTCCCATGTCAGGTGAGTTTGGGTACCAGTTTAGGTGAGCTCCAGCCTTGCTTTGGGTGAGCACAAGCCTTGCTGTGGGTAAAACATGAACCAGCTTTGAGTGAGCGCTGCTTCTCTCTGTCTCTCTCTCTCTCTGTCTCTCTCTCTGTCTGTCTCTCTCTCTGCACCTCCTGGGATCCTCTCTCTCTCTCTCTGCCCCTCACTCACTTGTGCCTCCCCACTCTCTCAAAAATATTGTTTCATTTAAAGATGCACACTTTTTAAACCTGAAAAATGTAAAATTCTAACTATATGATTGGTAAAGTTTTCTTTGAGTTTACCTGCTGTTGGGCTCCAGGTTTTTATCAGTGAAATTCTGCTCCTCATTGCCACCCAGGAAAACCAAGGTTCCATTACGACTCAATTGATATTGAGAAATGAGGCCATTGGGCTTTTCTGGCGGACTCCAATATAATTCCACTGTCGTAGAATTGATGATAATGTGTCGAGGTGTCACCCAAACTCCTGGAAAAAATAACACAATGAGGTTTTATTGTTAGAGTAAAATATACACCTTATCAAAAGTCACACCATCACCTCACATACTATGATAATTTTATTTTGTTGATAGAAAATTTCATGGTAAAGCAAAAAAATACAGTTTCCATACTTTTGAGGTAAAATAGACAATTGGGTATAAATATATTTGTCAATGCTTTGATTATTTCATTTGTGAATTGCCTTTAGAAAGTGAATGCCAGACAATTAAGTGGTAGAAAATTTCTCTATCTTGGCTGTTACTCTGACTTTAATCAAGACTATCCAGGAATTTTATTTTTATTTTATTTTTTTAATGTTTATTTATTTTTGACAGAGAGAGATAGAGAATGAGTGAGGGAGGGGCAGGGGGAGAGGGAGACACAGAATCCGAAGCAGGCTCCGGGCTCTGAGCTGTCAGCACAGAGCCCAACGCGGGGCTCGAACTCACAGACTGAGAGATCGTGACCTGAGCCGAAGTGGGACACTCAACCGACTGAGCCACCGAGGCGCCTCAAAGACTATCCAGGAATTTTAAACTTTGATACCTACTTATGTGGAATATGTAGAAGTAATCATAATACAGTATTTACCTGAATTTTTAAATTCAGCGAGTAACATACTTTGCCTTTGCCTCTCTGACACCATGTGCTATGCTCTTTTTCATCCTTTTTCTCATTTACTGGCTCCTCTTTCCCTACTGGAACTCAAAATTATGTGGTGCTTCAGAGACCTGGCTCTCTCCTCTCCCTTATTCTTCCCTCTTCTTACTCCTTCTTTCTAGGGGATCTTCATTTAGTCTCAGTTTTAAATACCATCTCTATGTCGAACATTCCCAAATATGGATCTCTAGACTGAGATTATCTCTTGGCTTCAAGCTCATGAACCCAACCGTCAACTTGACACCTCCACTTGGATGACTAAGTATGAAAGACTTAAAACATCCAAAACAGAACTCTTGGTTTTTCTGTTATAATCTAGTCATCTCCCAATTTGGACCATTTTCTTGGTCAAAACCCACAAAATGTTATTCTTGAGGCTCTCACTGTTTTCACCCCCAAGTGTAATGTGTCATCAAATCCCGCAGGTTCTACCCTGAATATACATAGTTCTCTCTACCTTTATGTCCACCTCTTCTGATCCAAGATATGTTGCTCTCTCTCATGAACTTCTATCACAGCCTCTAAACTGGAGTCTGTTTCAAAACTTGCCCTTCTCTATTTCATCATAATCTTTGCAAAGTGTAGAAAGTCTGCACATAAGTTATTGTAATCTTTGTAAAATATACAGCCCTTTTGAAATTAGTCACACAATTCCAATTCCTTATGATAATCTGTAGAGTCCTGCATTTTTTCTGGCTCTGGCCTACCTGGCTCCAACCACAAGAGACTCCTTCTATCCCCAGAATGTTTCCTGTTCTTCCTCACCTCTGAGATCTGCACTTCCATTCCTTCTGCCTGGAACACTTTTGTTCATGACAACATGACAATTTTGCAATTTATCCTCTTAGTTCAGTGGCCTGTGTGACTATAATCATATCAGGGAGATCTTATTTGACCAACCTTCTCTAACTATAACTGTAACATTTTCTAGAGTGATCATAACCTAGTTTTTCTCTATCCTATGTCTTTTTCTACTTCCTCTTAGCACTCATAACACAATAATCTTTTTTTCTTGTATTATCATTATTTCTATGTTGTTAACACTGCATGGTCTACTTCTTTCTCCTGCTTCAATATAAAGTTAGCTTCATGAGGGCAGGAATCTTCTATGTATTTTTGTCAATGTATCTTTAGGGATAGATAGCACAATGCCTAACTGATATTGAATAAATGAATTTATTGCAAATACATCCAGCAAATTACTATGTTAAGCACTATAGACAGTTCTAGTTCTAGGAATATAAACATGAGTAAGCTCTGGCTTGTTCCTGTAAGGAATTTCCTCTTCTGCATAAAAGTTAAAATATACACACAAACAACTGTTATTCAAGGTCAAACATTCAAGCACTCTTACAGGTGTACAAACATATTGATGGAGAACCTAGGCAATGAGGAAGATCAATCCTACCATTTCATGTTGTCATCTAGGTATGCTCTGAATAGACACTGTAACTCTGTTCTTCAGCTTTTAAAAACTCATGCAATATTAGGTTCCCTGCAATCAATAGTGTTTGGTTGATTGTATCTCTGGTGTAAGTTATCCAGTAAGGGATAAGATTTCAACACTTTTAAAAGAAAAATTTCCGGGACATTCAAAGGCAATTTATTTAGCAACATCCTGAAAGAATCAGGATACATTTTTAAATGGCTCAAACTTGCTAATTTTCTAAGGAACAACTTATTCCTGAGAAGATAGTGTTCATTTTGTTCTGAAAGTTTACTCTTAGATACTTGGATAAATTCACCAATCATAGTATACAGTTATGTCTGGGTTTCTCTGCCAACAGTTGGTAGATGAATCAATCATCTAGAGTTCTGACTCAAAGATGATACTAGTTTGTTGATTTAAGAGATAAAGTATAAGTTTTACTTCATAATCTGCTTCCTGAAGTCCCATATTTCTCACCTTGGAGGGTGTATACAAAATCACCAAGGTGCTAGAAAGTCTATTGCTTAGTTTCCACTTTGAATCAGTAAATACATCCTGTGGATATAGAGTTAATGAAATAACATGAATCAAAATCTTGGGTTTGCCTCATGTTTTAAATAAAAATTGAGTTTGATATTTATACAAGTTGGTGAAAGCTCTGGTCATGTTGGTAATAATTCTGTGTCCATTGATTTGATTTATAAGAGGAAACAGAAATGTGTAAAAAATACTAAGTACTATGGTTTTATTTGTATAATGGCATGGGGACACGATTATCTTAGCAGTTGCCAGAAATCTTTGATAGAATAAGACCCGCTTTTGGTGAAATGTCTTATGAATCCCAAGTAGAGAATTTGCCTTCCTCTCTGAGCATGAGTCTCAGGTGGCATCAGAAAAAAACCTATTGTATATAATAGAAGGACAGAACAGAGAAAACTCAAGGGAAGGAAATGGGTGGTCATGAGAGAAATCATCTAGAAGGCAGGTGGGGGGCAGGTAAACTACACGAGAGGTATGAGAAGAAAAGGTCAGAAGGAAATCTTGGTAGATCTTTTGCAATAGCTACCAGAAAAGGAACATGTCTACTAGATTTGTTTTAAATTTGCTTTGAGTGCCATGCAATATTACCTGCTTATTTCTCTACAGATCTTGATTCCAATTCAAAAATCCCAACATTTATTGTGGATTGACTTTCCTTTGGAAGCTAGTGAAGGGACCCTGTTCTGTATTGGCTTATGTCATGGAGGCCTTGACTTTTAGATTATTGTTAATTGTTAATTTATTCATCCAACATTCCACTCAATTTTGTGTCACTTTCTGTGTTGGGCACTGTGGATGTGGGGGTAAAGACAAATAGTCTTTACCCTTCAAGGACCCCATAGTATTGTGGTGAATAAAAATGAACAAATACAAATTTATAATCCAGTTTGCTGAGTGCTGTAAGAAAAGAAGCATAGTGCTTTAGAGCACTTAGGAAGGGTATCAACACAGACTGGGAGTAATATGGGGATAGAGGGGAAGCAGGAGAATTCTAGAAGGGGAGAGATGTGAGCCCAAGTTTGAAAAACTGGGAGTTAGCTGAGTTAGTGAGAATGTAGGGAAAGAAATCAAAACTGTGGGAAAGCCACACAAAGTCTTGGAAATATGGGTAAGTATGGTAGAATTCCAGGTACTTCAGCATGACTGGTACATTGGAGGGCATGTGAGGAAGACAGAAAGATTCAACAGATTGGCAGAGTTTAAAGTTTGAGGGGTCTATTTTGCTTTACTAAGAAGATGTGGATTTTTTTTTCCTGGAAGGAAATGGGATTTTATGGAGGTGACTTGGCACAAGGGAGGAAAGAATTGGAATGGGAATATGAGGAAGAAGAGAAATCTCTAGAGGCAGGAAGACTAAATTACGAAAAGTTATAGGAGTCTGAACTAAGGCAACACCAGAAGGGATGGAAAGGAAGAAAGCATTTTTAAAAAATCCTTAAGATTTAAAATTACTAAGATTTTATGAAGAACTACATATTACAACCTAAAAAAAAAACAAACAGAGAAACATCGAGAAGGCCCATTTTGGGGTTTAGGTGATAAGGTGGATGATTATACCTGAAGGAGGAAAAAAAGAAAGAAAAGTAAGTTAGGAAGTGAGGAGAGAGATTTTAAGAATTGAATACTGAGGCTGAAGTATTTTCAAAACACCTAATAAAAACATCTATAGACTGGTGGGTACACAGGCCTTGAATGAGTGCAGGCTTTGTGAGAGCTGTATACTTTGGGAGATTGTACTTGAGGATTCCAAGGGAGACCGTGTAGTTACAAGTACGAAGGATAGAGGAAGAATCTAACAGTTAAAAAAAGGTGAGAGGAAGAGAGATATGGAATGTGACTGAGGAAGATTCATCTTCCTTTCCTTTTTCCTTTCCACGTTATCAATGCTAGAGGTAAACACGCCTGCAATTTTGCATGATTGAACTGTAAAATTAATTAGAGTTGGCTGGTATGGCAGCAATTCTAAAAAGATGGAACAAAAATCCAATTTGAACTCTTCCTATTTGACTAAAGGTACACAATTTTCTATGAGGATAAAATTGTAGAGAATTATGTCCAACTTATCAGTGGGGTAGTAATATACATTAACTTTTTTCCCCTGGATTGAAAATGAGAGAAGTAAGAGGAGCTCAGGGTGGCTATGAAACGATGTTTCTTTTAATTCTCTCCATATTCACTTAGGACACTCAAGTGTGAGACCTTCAAAGTATGTCTGATTTACTCAGGCATTTTATAATTAGTTATGCTTAGATTATTAATTTAATGGGATATAACATGTTTACTTCCACTTTACAGTACAACAGAACTTAATGTTAGTCCTGATTTGTTCTCTTCCAACCCCCAAGTTAAGTACTCAGACTACGTTTATGTCACCTATAGGTTATTCACAAATGGCACTTATACCGCCAGAAAATGGATTCTAAATCCATGTTTGTTCTGCAGGGGAAAGCCCATTTCGTTTATTATTCCTTTGCACAGTTATTTGTGTTAAAGGAAAGGTGCATAAAGTTAAAAAAAAAGAAATCAAGTAAAACATTTCTCATCTCACACTCCCGTGTGTGGTTGAATGTAATTTTTTCAGTCATGAAATCTGAGCTCTTTGAATAATTTTTTTGGGGGAAAGGTGGGAAAATAGATGCATATTTTCTAAGAATTTAAATATATGGATTTGATGAGTACACTGAAGCAAGAGACCCTGTTATTTTACCAGGTTTGAGTTGCAGCCAAAAATGGTTGATAGATCCTTTAGAAATTATCCATTATCATCAAAGTATCCATTTGATAGTTTACCTTTCCAAAAAATCCACTGCTGGTTTCTTCCTTTCAAAGGAACACTAAGCTTTTTGACATGAAACATTCTTTATATAGAAAACATCATTAGTGAAATCCTGGTGAGGAGCCATATGCCCCATATGTGGAATTTTCCATTTTATTCCCCATTTACTGGTAGGAAGTTCAGGTCTAATATTCTGAGGTACAACAATCCCTTTCATTAGAAGAGTAATGGACAAGCAGTTCAGGACTCTCCAATGGTAATTAACATTATATTTCTGTTTATAAACTCATGTATGCCTCTGTTTCCCCCACATTGAAAACAGGCAGACAATAAAGATGAACAAAATAATTAGTTGATCACTAACCCAAGCCTCTGAGGTTATCTTTCTTCTAAAAGTACATGATAACACCCACTCCAGTTCCCAACCCATCGGTAACCGTTGTTATGTACATATGCTTCCAGAATTTTTTCTATATTTTTATTTACCTATAGAAATGAATATTATTGCCAAAGCATTTTTATACATAAAAGATACCGTGCACTATTGCAGTTTTAATTTCCTCTTTATATGGTTAGATTGTCTCATTCTTTTAAAATGAGGCATGGAGTTTCATAATGTGACTATACCTGAATTTATTTAGCAATTCCCCTACTCATAGACATTTAAATTACTTCCAACTGTTTTCCATTAAATAAACAAACAAAAATGCTTCAATAAACATCCTGGTACGTGTCTCCTAATGCATTTGTTGAAAGTGTGATTTTCTGACATAGACAATGAATGTGAAACTGCTGTGTCATGGAAAATTGACATTTTAAATTTAATAGACATTTGCCAATTTGCCTTCCAAGGTGATGGCCCCACTTTACATGTCCTCAGTCTGTGTTTGGTTCTTCCTCTCCTCTATTGTGAATTTGTTAAAATCTTTGTTCTTCATGGTCCATCTCAGAACTCACTCTCGCACCACAAAATATTTTTGATTTTCATGATGAGTTATAATCTCTCCTTGTTCAGATTATCCTGAGCATTCTGTTCATTTTTCAATTGAAGTACCATTAACACACAATGTTGGGGTACCTGGGTGGCTCAGTGGGTTAAGCGTCTGACTTCGGCTCAGGTCATGATTTCACGGTTCATGAGTTCAAGCCCTGGAATGGGCTGTCTCCTCTCAGTGCAGAGCCTGCTTTGGATCTTCTGTCTCCCTCTCTCTCTGCCCCTACTCTGTTTGCGCTCGCTCTCTCTCTTTCTCTCTCTCTCTCTCCCAAAAACAAACATTTAAAAAACAACACCAAAAACATGCAATGTTATATTAGTTTCATATGTAAAACATATTGATTTGGCAATTCTGCACATTACTTAATGGTAAGTGCAGTCACCATTCGTCACCATACGTTATTACAATATTATTGAACACTTGTTTTTTCTTAACATCACTTTTCAGATTCTCTGTCTTTATGTAAGTTTGGGAAATTGTACTGTGTCTTCAACTTGATGACAAGTTCATGATAGTGAATATTTAAGTCAGCTCCAGCAGTGAGCATGTACTTGTCATATAACCGGCATTCCAGAGATGTTTGATTTGTGATTTTTTTTGAGAAATTTTATATCAAAGTATATAATAATTTTTATCACAGAAAAGTAAACTGAAGAGGTTTAAAGAAGTGAAAGCAAAATTTATGTTGGGTGGCTTATAGTTGAACCAAACCTGAAGAATGGCAGACTAGAATACAATTTTATTTTGTACCTATCGACTTTATTCCTTCTTTGTTTTACATGAAAGGGTTTATAGAATTCACTTCCAAATGCTATATGAAAACTTCTTCTCCCAAATCATGGATATTTTTTAATTACCTTCAGGGGCTGCCTGCAGTGTCTGACCTAGAAAAGGCTTGCTTGAAGTGCATCCAGCAGGTGTACAAGCTGTAAGTGTGAAGCTATAGTTGGTGTATGGCTGGAGACCTAGAAAGAGCAAACCAGAAATAAAGTGCATCTTGAGAGGATTATTTATTATCAATTAAGAACTGGAAGTAACATGTGGAGTTGTAGATATGATTTCCAAAATTTTAAAAGCAGAAAACATTTTCTAAAGGAGGTATGAACTTCACAAGCAGTTCAGTATTAATCGAAATTTCATTTATCTCTGATAATCATATATTCTCAGCCTTAGCAGAAATCTTAAAATTCATGTCATCCATCCATCCACCCATCCATCCATCATGCATCCAATCATTCATCCATTTATCCATCCATCCATCCATCCATCCACCCAGCTATCCATCCATCTTTCTCTTGATTCCCTTGTACAAGAGGTCATTGAAGAGGCTGCCTTGCCTAGTTGATCAGAGTACTCATCTCTCAAAGAGCCCATTCCATCTTTAGAGCTCTAGAGTTTTCCTTATTTTGTTTAAAAGTCCTTTCTTATATTGTGGCGATTTCTTTCCATCACTTGCACCCCTAGGGAGATATAGAACAAATCTAATTTCTTTTCCACATGACAGTTCTTCAAATATTTGTAGACAGTTATCAAATCCCCCCTGAGTCTTTTCTTCTCCAGGCTAACTATCCCAGTTTCTGCAACAGCTTCTTATATGAACAGAGGTAGAAAAAATAAAAATAAGGTTAGATCCAAGATAAGGTTAGATCCAAATAAGGTTAGATCCAAAATAAGGTTTAGCCCCAAGCCATATTTAGCTCATATTCACACCAACCCACTCTTCTTTTTTAAGTTTACACTACTTCACCATATGTGCCAATAGAATACCATCTCACACTTCTGTAGTGTTTTGGAGGTATGTTGGTTTTGTCTTTACACATAGATTGAACATAATTTGATGAAGGAATAGTGTTTATTGTATTCAGAATATGACACATCCCAGTAGTTGTTCAATAAGTTCTCAGGATAAATAAGAATGGCAAGCCATATATAGTAGAAGTTGCATGTTGTTAGACCTCACTACTCCTTAGCTGATGACCTTGGGCAAGTTACTTAGCTTCTCTTTGCCTTGATCTACTGATCTTTAAAGATGGGAAACATAGCAGCTAGGTTTGAAGGCTTTTGAGAAGATTAAATGGGTTACCTAGAGAACTACTTTATTTGACCAGAAGCGACCTTAAAACTCAGCAGCATTTGACGAGGAGCATATGGCGGCTAAAGCTTCTTGCCCTTGATTCTTGGAAAAATTCAAACAATGCCAAAGGTCAAAAATTTTCCTTTTCTTAAAGAATAGGACTTCATCTATATGTCAAATAATGGGGCTAATATATATAATTATTATATTAATTTTTCATGAATACTGAACTACATTTTTATATCTATATTGCTCATTTGGCAGGTGAGTTTTTCCAGAGACATTCCTGTGCCACTCTTTTGCTTTATGCAGATTTCTCCTCAAATGCTACATTTTAAAAGATTTTGGCCACTTTATCGACATACTACATCCATCATTTCATATTCCCTCAAATTACTTCCTTCTCCCATAGCTCTCAACATTATCTGATGTTTTATTACATCTGTTTATTTATTGTTTGTCTCCCCCTCTAGGACATAAGCTCCAAAAAAGCACTAAAAGATTCTATATCTGAAAGATACCACTGTATCCTTCAAATAATGGCAGGCACAAAGTAGGTGCTGGTTAAACAAATGAAAAAAATTAACTGGTTTGTTTAGAGTTAGAGCAATAGTCTGGGTTCTCTGCTAAAGCAATAATGTTCTGCAGCTAGAGCTGTTCCAGGATTCAGCTTCAAAGCCCTTTGTGTTTCCACATCAATTTAGTGATAAGATTCAGATACTTATTTGATTGCAATCTTCTATTTGGTTGCTATGGGGGATTTACATAATTTTGATATTTACTTGATTTGTAGATAAGAAATGTGATGAAAGATCTAAGCCCCACTGAAGCCATATATGTGTGATAAAAGCTTATGGGAAAATACTAAAGATTATAAAATAGAGAGATCAAAAGAAAAAGGGAGGAATCATCTAAGAATGAAGGTCAGAGACCGCAGTGGCGGACTGACTTAACCTGGTGATGCTCCCTCTTTACTCCTGCTACTGAAAAAGGGGACCTTGACCCTTGTAATACCAATTCACCTGAATATCTTACTTTCTCACTTAGAATGTAAGCCCTTTGAGAGTAAGGTTTATGTCTCTGAGTGTTTTCCTTTTTTAATCATTGTTTTCCAGTTGTAAGTGTTTGATGTTTGTTAAATACTGTTTAAAGAACACAAAGCCCATGAAAGTGCTCCATAAAATGTCAGGCTATCATGTTCATGATGTCCATCCAAAGTGTCATCGGACGAAACAGGCCCTTCCTCATAAGTCCATGAGTATCTCAGCCCCCAACATCTACTTCACTGTGTAGGCAATTGTTTTCTAGTTACAGAATATTATTAAAATAATACAAAAATTAATGTGATGTGTAAACAATAAATATTTTATAGACTTTTTTCCAAATGCCTGACTAAGTATGGCTGGTAAAAGTGAAACAATGCTTGTTCTTTCTCTGGAATTTTCTTATTAAATAAAAACAAACAAATAAAATGCTCCCCCTCCTCAAATGAGACCCAATTCTCTTCTTCATTTTGTGTTCTAGCTGGTCTGATATAAGACACGCAATGACCATTGAAGAATATTTTAGGATGCGTCTTAGAAAAAGGAGAGGAAATTTGTCACCACAGAGGTGTACTAAAGTCGATGAGAGGATTGAGGGTATTTGCAATAAGGATAGTCGCTAAAAAGAAAATTGATGTATATAAAAATAGAAATTGTCCTTTCCCTACAGAATCTTTCTGAACTGAGCTGAGTGGTATCCACTTTATATATAGCCAAGAACACTAGAAGACAGTACAGCAACAGAGTAGCTAGCCAGTTAGGAATTTTTATAGATTAAGGAAGGTGTGCCAGGGAGTCTGTTACAGGTGTTTAAATTGAATGGTATGTGTTGGCCTTGCAGAGCATGGGGCCAGGTCTAGTAGAGGAATATTTTGAAGCTACTGGGGTACCAGAATCAAGGGGAGAGGAGGTAGAACTGAGCGCTGGGTAGAGAGCCTACTTTGGGAAATCAGAGGACTTCAAAGTCATCACCATTCAGGAGGAAGGGATGTGAGGAACTAGGGAAAGAAAACAAAGATGGAAGGGCAAGAAAGGCGAGAGCGGGAGGCATGGGGCCTTAAGTGAAGGAGGGAAGGACAATGGATTTAATCTAATTCACTAGTAGTTTGTCCTCAAGGGTTGTGTCTAGCCCTGATATATGAATATGGTGGTCAATTTAAAGAGCCATATGGAACATAGGTAGAAATATTCGGCTCATTTCAACTCACATTTGCCAGCCTGTCTCATGCAACTCTACATCTGCTATGTTTATCTTTCAGAGTACACTCATACTTCCTTTTATAACAGAACTCAAGGTTTCCTTGTGGAAACCAGTCTTTTGGCTACTACAAGTCTTTGTGCTTTGTTTAGGATTTTCTCCACCTGGATTGACTACTCCTGGATACAGTTCCACATTCCTTTTGCAATGTTAGCTGCTCAGAATTGACTATGTGACCTCATTTAGGCTAATGCAAAGTAGGCCTTGAACTCAAACTTTCATTTTTACTGCTGGTAGTCCTTTGTTCACCACATAGTGCTTGAGAATGGAGAACTTAGAGGTGAAAAGAAATTGGGTCCTGGAAACCTCATCTCATAGCCTTGAGTCTACATCTGATTTTTTATTTACATGAGCCACTTAATGCCCATTTGTTAAGCCTGCTTGAACTGAGTTTTCCGTAACTTGTAAGAAAAAGAGTTCTAAATGATATTAATATTATAATTACTAATAATGTCACACTGGCACACAAGTTCAGATTCTTGTATGTTACATAAGGGGACCATGAGCAGCTGTGATTACCCTACGCATGTTAGAAATAGTTAGTTATGAGATTCTGGGAGACAGAATTAGCAACAACATGAAAAGGGTTGGTGAAAAAGTGAAGAGGTTTCACCTTGAATATCACCAGGACAGGAATAATTATTCCTGCCTCACAGGTAAGAAAATACTGAGGCTCAGAGAACCAAATGTTCATACAGTGAATGGAGCTATCAGGTTGGGGTGGAGAGAAACCCACAACTTTAATACCAAGCCCTGTGCCCTCCCATCACAGAAGAGCTGCAGCCAAGCACATTGAAATTTGTGAATGACTTTGAAGATGAAACAGTATCTGAAAGATGTAAAAGTGGTAGAAACCATTGCAGTCATTCTTAAAATGAAAGAAATATGTTGAAAGCATTTAGTTCAAACATCAAGGCAATAAAAAGAAGTATAAAGTAAAACAAAAAATAAAACTCAGGGGATTTTGTTGTTCCATTTTTACTCTTTTCACTGGACTCTGTGCATTAATCAAATATATTTTATAAGAAATGGAGTTATTTTTAAAGAAGTTGATTACTCAGTTACATAAATAACATACTAGCTGAAATTTACTGAACACCACTTGCAGACCTTCTCCTGTGACTTCCTGGATATTAACACAATCAAAACCCTCACTAAACCCCCTGGGTCACTGCAGTTATCTGCTCATTTAACAGGTAAGGGAGTTGAAGCATAGAGAGTTGGAGGAACTCATCTATTATTACAGAGATCAGCTTAGGTGAGGTCAGAAGTCTGGGCACCCAGGCTGAGAAGTGTGGGCCAGAGAAACAGGGTCAGACCTCTGACACATAAGGAAAATAATGACATAAGTAGCTCAAAGCCCAGTGAAACTTTCGGTGTATATATATGTATGTATGTATGTATGTATGTATGTATATACACATCTCCAAGTGGGAATGTATATTTAAGTATTTCCATTTTGAATATTTCTACAATTCATGTACCAAAGGAGTGTAGCCTCGCTGTTAGGAGGGAAGCATGTGAAGTTAGACTCTTTTGGGTTCTAATCCTTTACCTTCTTACTTATTAACACCGTCATGGGTCAGTTTTCTGAACTCTAGGTGCCTCAGTTTCCATAACTGTATGCTGTGGACATGATGGTATTGACTGCTTAATTGGGCTACAGGCTACCTTGAGGGAAGGCAATATCTGAATCCATAATTGTCTACATCCTATTTCTTAGGTCTTGCATTTTTCATATTGTCAGAAGACTAACTTACTAAGAGGCTTGGTTGAAATAATCTGTAAGGAAAGCATCGACTGCCATCAGGCTTAAATGATTTACATGAACTGGATGACCTTTCATATATATGACTCTGTAAAACTCAATAAAATCAACACATTTCAACTGGAATTTGCTGCCATTTTAAGTAAGTCTCTATTGGTAGTCCTTAAAATGCGATATATATGAAATATTAGTAACAGGCAATGAAAAGGGCACACCAACTGAAAATGACTCATGAATTGATCAGGATGAGAAGAGGGAAATAAAGAGATGTCTCAGAGGGACCATTCTGACCGTAGCTTAATCCTGAAGTCCAAGAGTCGAAGGAGAAAAGAAAACATCATTCAAGTGCTCGGCATTGAATTAAAAGAGTAGGAGATAGTAGTTGTAGAGAAGAGAAAGGCAAATGCATGGAGAAAAGCCAAGCATTTAACATTTCAGTGTAGTGGAGATTACGGTGGCTGCAAATTACCTGAATTTCCCTACAGGGAATCATGTTCTCTTTTAGAGGAAAGAAGCATACTATAACAAAACTCATTATAATTACACTTTCAAGTAACATTACATTCAGGAGTAAATGTGTGTTAAAAAGGACTGCCAAAGTCTACCTATGAATCATAAAAATATGATTTGGAAAACAGAATCAATGCTTATGTCAATGTCAGTTACATTTGATATACTGTTTTTTAAAGTGTATTTATTTATCTTGAGAGAGAAAGCGACAGTGTGAGTGGGGGAGGGGCTGAAAAGGAGGGAGAGAGAAAGACAGAGAGAATCCCAAGCAGGTTCCACACTGCCAGCACAGAGCCTGATGCAGGGATTCAACCCACGAAAGAGTAAGATCATAACCTGAGCCGAAACCAAGAGTCAGACTTTTTTTTTTTAATTTTTTTTTAACGTTTATTTTATTTATTTTTGAGACAGAGAGAGACAGAGCATGAACAGGGGAGGAGCAGAGAGAGAGGGAGACACAGAATCTGAAACAGGCTCCAGGCTCTGAGCTGTCAGCACAGAGCCCAACGCGGGGCTCGAACTCACGGACCATGAGATCATGACCTGAGCCGAAGTTGGACACTTAACCGACCAAGCCACCCAGGCACCCCCCAAGAGTCGGACGTTTAAACCACTGAACCACCTAGGTGCCCTGACATTTGATATACTTTATGAATATCAGCTTGTTTCTAATTTTTAATCTCCAGATAAATAGTCAGGGAAAGGCATTTTGTCCATTATAATTTGAGATCGTAAGTGCTACTTCAAAGCATTCATTGGGCTATTCCATAATGTCATCTGCTATTTTCTAAAGAATTACCAAATAATCCTACAAAATATGTAATTCTGCAAGTTCCTCAATCATTTGGTCAGTGATTAGTTCAAGGGCTGAGATTCTTGGTTTCTTTAAAAACTTTGTGGTAGGTGGTTATCAGATATTGTACACGTTTTGGGCAAGAAGCTTGTCCTGGCACTAATTCACCCAAATTGGATGTTTGGGCAGGGCCCACGTGAATCTACATTGAGTCTTGCTGATGTGAAACACTTCTTTCTGCCTTTAGCTGCCTTGGATCTCACTAAGTGATCACCTTCAGAGCATCTCTGTTCATGGAGATTCCCAGAAACTTTCAGCACCCACTGGCAACCTTGGCTATGATGGATAGAATTATAGCAGGATTCCACTTTAAATTGATAATTCTATGTGAAAATCTGGATGTTCAAAAATGGAACACGAAGATACTGTGGAATTGGTTTAGAGACTTCTAACACGCATTTACATTATGAGTGTTTTACAAAATTTGATTAAAAAATGTGTTAGGAGCCCACATGCTAGAGTCCCCTTTTCGTGACAGTACCACCCACCACCGTCTCAGGAGTCACGCATCCCAGTTAGCCAAGTCCGTTTCTTGCCCATTTGTGAGCCATTGGAAAGCAATGCTTCCTGTATCAATGCTTCAAAGTACAAGTTCGATTGACGGCTCATGAACGGGGCATCAAAACATCAAAACAAAGGGACTCTTGCACGGCAAATGCCTATGAGATAACCTCACGACTTTTGCTTCTGACTGCTTGCTACAAGCTTAAGTGTTTCTTGACTCAATTTTTTTGTGTGTGAAATTTCAGGCCATAGTTTAGGCCCCCCTCCCCAATATCATAGTAATCAGATTCATCCCAAGAAGCACTTCCCAGGTAAGTTACTTCTTGGCAGACTCTCTTTCCAAATACAGATCAACATTAAAACGATTACTAAGATCGTCCAAGAAAAAAAAAAACCCTTGCTTTTGCTTTTTGTAATGCTGTTTTAATAAATAGTTTTCTTCTCTGGAGTCTGGTGCTATACTAGACAAAAGCCACTTTTACTCTATATTTTCAGACCGAGTCTTTCTGGAAACAAAGTGAGGCATCAGGAGGCAGCTAAGTCTGATGTTGCTCAAATACTCGACAAGAACATATATTGCAGAGAGAGCAGGAGTTATTTAGAACTCTTGGAACAAAACAGAAACAAAGATTGCACAGGCAAAGAACCTAAAAGTATCTGGGATTTCAGGGGAAAGATTCTTTTTCTTTAAATATTAATGTCCAGGCAGCTGTGAACCGTAATTCTTTGGCTGTAATCTTCTATTTATAAGAATGATTTTTAAAGTATACAAAAGTGGTTGATGTTCTGCAAGTATTGATTTTTCATTTTGCAAATATCCAGGCACAAAGTTCTCCTCAGAGTTGGAAAAATGAAAACAAAATGAATTGTCGTATCTATTTTTGTAGGTCGGATGCTTGGTAGCTGGGGCACACGCAGTGTAAAGCAATACATACAACCACAGAAGAGAAGCTCCCGGAGTTGTTCCAAGGATATGATCACTGCCTGAGTTTGCTTCCTGTTTTGGTTCAAGAAACACGCTGCCAATCAATCCTGATTGCCAGAGATCAAGGCTGGCTTCATGGGTGTGTGACCTGTAGAGTACCCAAGATTCCAGGCGGTTCTAGGTGGGACTGAGGCTTGATTCCATGCTCTGGTTTTAAAAAATTTTTATGATTCTTTTTTGAAAACTATATTCTTTTCAAAAAAATTTATTAAGTTTTTACTTTTAATCCTAGTATAGTTAACATACAGTGTTATATTAGTTTCAGGTGGACAATACAGTGATTCAGCATTTCTGTACATTACCCAGTGCTCATTGTGGTAAGCGTACTCTTAATCCCTTCACCAATCTCACCCAGCGCCCCCAATCCCCCCTCTGGCAACCACCAGTTTCTTTTCTATAATTAAGGATCTGTTTCTTAGTTTGTCTCTCTTTTTTTCCTCTTTGTTCATTTGTTTTGTTTCTTAGATTGCACATATGAGTGAAATTATATGGTATTTGTCTTTCTCTGACTGACTTATTTCACTTAGCATTATATTCTTTAGTTCCATCCATGTTGTTGCACATGGAAATATTTCATTTTTTATGGCTGTATATATTCCAGTGTGTGTGCATATATATAAAATCAAATTTTACATATATTGATATATATATATATATATATATATATATATATATATATATATATATATAATTTTTTTATCCATTCATCTACTGATGGATAGTTAGGCTGCTTCTACAATTTGGCTATGATAAATAAAACTGCAGTAAACACAGGGGTGCATGTATCCCTTTAAAGTAATGTTTTTGCATGTTTTGGACAAATACCCCATAGTGTGATTACCAGATTATAGGCTAGTTCTGTTTTTAGTTTTTTGGGGAAACTCCACACTGTTTTCCACAGGAATGCACCAGTTTGCATTCCCACCAACAGTGCATGAAGGTTCCTTTTTCTCCACATCCTTGCCAACACTTGTTTGTTGTGTTGTTTATTTTAGCCCCTCTGATAGGTGTGAGGTGATATCTCATTGTAGTTTTGATTTGCATTTCCCTCATGATGAATGATGTTGAGCATTTTTTCATGTGTCTTTGGCCATCTGTATGTTTCCTTTAGAGAAATGTCTGTTTATGTCTTCTGCCCACTTTTGAATTGCATTATTTGTTTTTTTGAATGTTGAGTTGTATCTTAATGATTTTTGAACAAAGGACCCTATGTTGCCATTTTGCCCTGGGCCCTGAAAATGATGTAGCCATTCCTGCCTGAGACCTAGATGTATTTGACAGTCTGATTTTTGTACTCAATCAAAATGGAATAAAAACATTCAGACACTAGTTTCCTATTTAATATCTACTCACTCAACAAATACTTTTGGATACTTAATATGTTAAGTGCTACGATAGATGCCTATCACAGTATAAGTGATACAAGGGAAAACAGGAGGCTACTGTCTCTGTCCTTAAAAAGCTTCACCTACTAGCTCAGGAATAAAGACAAGAAAAAGGATATTGTGATAAAGTCTAATAAATGTCCTGAGAACCAAGTGTTGGATACTATGGAAGTACATAGCAGAGTTATCTAAATGTAAAATCCCCTTATAAAGAATTTCCACATTTTGTGATATTGATGCTCAAAGTATGTTCTCCTTTTTTTTTCCCCAGAAATGATGGGTAGATATCTGTTTCACTACACGAGAGTAGTGCATGTGGGCTACAACCTGCATTGTTAGGGCACATGCTATTTTAGCACAGGTTTTCATGAGCTTCTCGGAAGATGCAAAAGAAAGGCAGATTGTTCTGTCCTTGCTAACTTAACGCTGGTGGGTCTTCCCTTTTTAAGTAAAATGCAATGATAAGCAACTTTTAATAGATTATTTTGAAAACACTTCTCCCTGAGTTAAGAGACACATAAGCCCTTATCAAATCTGCTGCGAAAGAGGACATGATTAATTCATTTTGTTCTCAGTGGCCCTAATTATTTAGTTAATCCTTTCTCCATCTCTTCTGCCCCAGTGCCCACACTAGGAGGACCATCCATAAAGCCGTGGTAACCTGAAGAGAAACAATGCCCATAACTGACATCCTGATTGTTCTGTGCAGGATGGTGGACCTGTTTAGTAATAAATGATATGAAAAGGTCTTTTATTGACAAGCTGCCATGTGCTGTTTGCATTAGCGAATATGAGAAGATGATGGCTGTTCCTCCTTCGTCCCCATGGTATTCAGCTCAGTGAGATAGCAGAAAATGCTTCAGTTTACTTAAAGCATTGATAACACCTCTAAATAATTAACTGAGGACTTCCTGTCTTCAATTACTTAATGCTTTTTTTAACATCTTGAGAGGATTATAAGCAATTTATGGATTTCACATGATGAGTGCCTTCGCCACTATTCCCACAAAGCATTTACGGGATCATGTTTCTAAAGCTTTGAGGTAATTAAAAATAAGCATGGAGACAATGGGGCTGAGGCAAGGTGCCTGCTTTCCCTTCTGTCATTTCTAAGGACCTAGATTTCAGGCTCCAGAATGACTCCGGGTACAGCTTCATTAGCGTTTGACGGTTACTTAGAAAATGCCAACGTTTTGGAAATGATGAGAAAGTCAAAACATTTATCCCAGCGGGTACAGGCAGCTCTTCGATCAAACATTTGGGATGCGATGTAAAATAAATTTGATTATTTTAGTTCATTCCACGAACTCAATAAAACAGTCATTCATATCATAAAATACATCCATAGTGAATTTGGTCGGTCAGTGAGCTACAGAACTGATTTTTTCCTGGCAGATAAGACATGTGAACGCTAACATATATCTCAGGTTTTAGATTACCTAACGCCTAGCACCATTGCCGTCCCATAGGAACCGCATATGGGAGGCTCTGTACTTGGTCAGGTTTTGCTGAACGAAAGTTTTCTTCTTCATTCAACAAAGACATATTTCTCTGTAGGGCTGTATTGCCTGAGTGGAGTACTCTCTAAATCTATTTAAATGGTACAGAGGGACAAACCAAATGAATTCCAAAGTCTTCTTTTCATTTTATGATGTTATAGAAAGCAAAATCATATAGAAAAACTTTAAAATATTTATCCTAATAAAAGAGAACTTCTGCATCAAGTTACGTGTATGAAATCCTCTCTGGGACGAAAATATTCATTAAAAATGACAATGAAAGGAAGAACTGGGGGGAGAGAGGGTGTTTTAAAGAAAAATCTTTCCAATTATTTTGTAACTGATGAGTCTATCAATCCTGTTGATTTGAACATTGCGTTAGGGTTTAGTCTGTCAGCAAGTCAAGTCAATGCTGGTTTTAAAAAAATGCAAGTCCGTCGGTTAAGCGTCCGACTTCGGCTCAGGTCATGATCTCAGGGTCCGGGAGTTCGAGCCCCGCGTCAGGCTCTGTGCTGACAGCTCAGAGCCTGAAGCCTGTTTCAGATTCTGTGTCTCCCTCTCTCTCTGCCCCTCCCCTGTTCATTCTCTGTCTCTCTCTGTCTCAAAAATAAATAAACGTTAAAAAAAAAAAATGCAAACCACTACAGCTCACAGTTCAAAGCCCATGCTGGCTCAGTGGACAGATACTGGGAGAAAAACATTCTGTAACACTGTATCCCAGTTTTTTTGTGAAACCTTTACTGATACAAAGTCTAAATGGCTTTCCACACTCTGTAACTGACACTTCATTTTCCACTCCAAGTCATTGTTTTGATTTCCCCCGGCAGCATTCTTTAGAGTTCTGCTGTTGAATCCTTTGTGGTGTATTTGCAATTAGTTCTTAACTTTTCAGTGTCCCCTATTACTGGGGGCTTCCTGAGAGCAGCAATCTTAGTTTAGAGCACTTACTGTACTACCTCCAACACAGCAAGTGGGCAACAGTTTTGTTTTTTTTTTTTAAAGAATGAAACAGTACTCTGATTTCCTTATAGATGGAGGCAGGGAATGCCTTGGGCACCCTGAGTATGTCACTTTCCTTCCTCATCTTTTAAGTGTGGATATTAAAAACATCCCCCACTTACAGGGATGTAATGAGAATCAAATGTGTCCAAATGGAAATGGTTCTTTAAAATTATAAAGCACAATATAAATGTAAAGTTGTGTTTTGTAAAACAACAGTATTTCAACTACTGGTGATCAATTTCACTTTCAGCGAAATGAGATATAAGAAATAAATTTAATAATCTGAATTGATGAGGGCTTTTTCCATCTGCATTATCATTGATCCAGCTCAGGACCTTCAGATAAGGAATGCAATGTGCAAGTCTGCAAATATTTATTAAGCACCTTCTGCAGGCTTATGGCACTTCTGGAAAACAGTGGTCAAGTCATTGAAAACATCTGTCAATGAATGCCTGCTTGTGTGTCAGGGAATTGTAGAATTAAGAGCAAATCACGATGAATTGATTTTTCCACCTACATAGTATAACTGGTTCCTTCTCTGAGGAAAACTCAGCCACACTCTTCCAGACCTTTCTGTGCTTCTTTATGAGTTTCATTATCTCTAGTATCCATGCTCCCTGCAAGGTATGGGGTCCAAAGAAAGAAGAACATTCACTCGGGAGGCCTTGGAGGGAAGCTTCTGACAAGGGGGGTGGCGTGGAGTAAGTTTGTAACCTCTTGCCTATGGTCTCAGAATCTCAATTTACACAACTGTTTGCCATGATTCGGTAGATCCAAAGAATGAACTAAATTACTTAATCTCTCACAGTATCTTTTTCTGTAAAATGGGAGTAATACCTCTCTTTCCCCCATAGGTCTGTAGTGCCTGCCAAGTGGCTCGTGTGAAATTCACTTGTTTGGCATCTATGAACATTGGTTTGGCATCTGTGAACCATGTCAAGGACTGTTCTAGGTGCCAGAAGTACCACACTGAACTAGGTAGAGAAGACCTCTGCAATTCTGGGGCTTACATCCCAGTGGGGGGAGACATAAAAAGCAAAGAAAAACCAAGCACTCTCAGGCAGTGAAAGGTCCATGATGAAAATAAGACAAGGGGATGTGGTGGCGTATTAGAGAAACTTCCTTAGACTGGGGAAGTCAGAAGACGCCTCTCTTCTCTTCAGAAGTGACATTCAAACCAAAACATGTTAATTATTATTATAATGACTTCTAGTAATTATCTGACATTATACTATTATACTGTACCATTATATTATTATGAAAGTTAATTATAATAAATGCTCTAGCAATAAAAATAATACAATTACTATTAATTAATGTTCATAATAACAAATTGTCACAAACAGTCACCTGTCAACTATTCTGTGTATCAGTTACCCACTCAGTAGATAAACGCTCGCCTCTGGCTGATTTCACCCTGCTCTCCAGTGCATTCTTGGCTATCCCAGTCCCATTATCTATGAGTATATCCTTGGGGAATGAAAATGCATCTTACCGTTTGTCTGAGAAAAAAAAAGAAGTTAATACTGATGCAAAAACCCTACACATAATGCATATCAAAGCCAAATATAAATTATTTCTGAAGTTATCTGCTGTTGTGGCTTATTGCTGCCAGTGTGGGCTCTTCTATTAGCATGGATAAGTGGGACCTGACCATATGTCAGGAGAACACGTCCTTTCGAAGTGACCTCATATATCAAATGCACACCCCTGGGATGCTTTGCCCCCCCCAACCACAATGACAGACTCTTCCGGTACGTTTTCCTTTTTTTTTTTTTTTTTTTTTCACCTGTGACCGTATGCTGCCTCCTGTCAGCGGTGCCACTGTAGATGAGACCTTTCCCAACCTGCCTGAGCTGGTACTCTTTAATGACGCCATTTGGTTTCTCGGGGACACTCCAGCTCAAATGCAGAGACTCCGAACTGGGCGCCGTGACTCTCGGTGGCTGGACACTCTGTGGACTTCCTTGGGTAGTAGCTGCAACTACCTGAAAACATAAGAGTTCAACAGCAATTTATGGTAATAGTACGCTAGGTATCCCGATCAATGAGAATGTCACTTTTGTTTTAAAATGTTGTTGTCTGGCATATCATTAGCAGGGGCTTGGAGAAACAGTCCCCCCTTTTTTATGCTTTTCCTCCCATCCTATTTAAACAATGAAATCTGACCTTGAATACATTCCATAAGTCTCAGACTACCATTTATCACAACAGGTTCAACAACAATTTTGATGACAGAGCACAGCCCTCAGTTTAAGCAAGGAAAATCTGGCTGGCAGACTGGCTTACTAGAGAACTCTTGATAACTCTCTTCCATATGGCTCATCAGTGTCTTTGCATTTTAACAGCCTGATTTTGTACATTTTAAGCACCAGTAAATATGAAGCAAAACCCACATCTGAACTTGCTTGCATATAATATGCTTTGAACAGTATAAATGGGCAGGGTTTTTTTTTTTTTTTTTTTGGTATTCTTCCTGTGATAACCCAGGATGACTTAACAGTGCCCGTGCCAGTGTTCTAGAAAAATAACTGAGTAGACAAGGAAAAAAGGATCAATCCACCAGTCATTCATTCAGCATTATCAAAATATAATTTTGAACAAAAGTTAGCTGCATTTCTTTTTTCACAGAATTAACTCTGCTTTCACTTTTTAACCAATTGTTCTGGCATCTGGTAGACAGGAGCTGCACCTACGTAAAAAGAGCACAGAATTGTTCCAGGAACGCTCGGACCATAACTTTTGATTGGGCCAATCAGCTGCCATCTGTCTAAATTGTGGCACGCTCAGAGATGTTTCTGGAGGTCTGTTGAATAAAAAGCTGCGCATATGCACTGCGGCTGATCCATCTGACTGAATGTTTTACTTGGATGGTTCCGGAACAGTGTGCGAAGATGATGCTCTTCTAAAGTTGTAACGGCATGAAAGGAATCAGAGCTGTTGTGTGTTTGTTTCTCCTGAGTTTACTCTGACTAGGTTGGCTTCTGTGAAATGACTCTGTCTTTATTTTCCTCCTAAATGGTTTGACTGTTTCTTTCCAGTCTCATCTGTGGGCTCTTGCTCTCAGGAGCGCTCCCAGTGTTCATTGTCTGTGTTCTTGTTTTTGTCTCTCTCTCTCTCTCTGTTCTCCTTAACGACTCTTTTCAAACTCCTTGCTTTCTAGATCTTTCTAGATCTAGAAAGATCTTTCTAGAAGATTCAATCACTTTGTAATCCAGCTTCTGACTGAATTTTCACTTGAGGTGCCAAATAATAATTCCTTCCACCATTCTGCTACCTGCTCCTTCTTTTAAGTACATTTTTAAAAGCTTTTAAAATTTGAATCTTACTCTCTATGTTCAGATTTTCCTTTAATGTTTTTTATTTGCTAGCAGGATGGCACCATGATCTATAATTTGCTCAAGCTAGAGATCTCAAATATATCCATGATCCTTTCCTCTTATTCCCCTGTGTATAGTTGACACTAAGCCCTGTAGATTTTGTCCCCCAATATCTGCTGTATCTTCTTGACGTTCTCCATTATGACCCCTGTTGCATGAATTCGGGTCCTCGTCATTTCTTGCCAGGTTGTAGCAAGAGTTTTGGTATCAGATTATTTTCTATGCCAGGCTCTTTTGCCCCTTTCTCTGTTTTTCAAGAGCAGGTCATCCTTGTTGAAGTGGTGGTTAAATAGAAACCCTTTTAAACTGAAGAATGATTTGATAATTATTATGAGTTTATGGAAGGTCATCTAAAAATAGTCGGCAGAGGAAAAATGTGATAAAAAAGGGTAACACTGGTTCAAGTTTTCTTTTCTTTTTTAATTAATGAAACATTTATATTTGCATAACTTTGATAAATTTCAGTGATCTCTCCTTTCAGGCATGAGGATTAGCAGTCGGTTGAGATGGCACCCTACTTACCACTGCATCGGTGGGGATATTGTTTTCTGCCGTTGGAAAAATCATTCACGACCTGGATATCCAGATAGTCGTCATCCTGGCTACTTCTGTCTGGGGTTTAGGTACCTGCCCTTACCTTGCTGCTGACGGCACAGCCAGCAACCGTGCATGCTTTCAGCTGGTATGAATATTCCTGAAATGGTTGAATTCCCTTCGTATCAGAGAAGCTCAGTGATGTTCCTTGAAAGCATTCAATTCCATTTCGGAGAAGAATGTAGTAAATAATAGGACCTAAAAGAGGCAGAGAGATGCCCAGATTTGAGTATCATATCCTTTTAACTATTTGCAAACAACTTAACATGTCTTGGAATTCTAAGGAAATGGGATAATATAGCATTATTTACTTTTAATTTGCTATTGTTTTTGCTGTGTTCGAGCAATGACATGCACTCTTACCGAAGAGAGGGACTCTGGACACAGACAATTAAAGAGACATATATGTTTATTTCCCCCTACTGCCAAGCAAAATTACCTTCAATATTAAAACTATTTTGCTTTCCTTTAACAGTCTTTGTTTGAAAGAGCTCAGATGTATTCTAGGATTCAAGAAAAAATTGGGGGACTAAAAAGTTGCAGGTCCTATTTTACAAAAAGGAAGATCAGTAGGCACATACCTACAGTTCCTTTTACCAGCAAATAATTTTTAATGGTTAGATGCATGCCTATTAAATGTAGATTACACTCATTTCAATTTCCTTATGCAGTTACTGGATTATGTTATTTCAATTTTAAAAATGGCTTAATACCATTTGGTTGTATAGGTTTCTTCCAATTTAAGACTATTACATCTTCAAGATTATCCATTTTGGTCCACGTAGGGGGACTCACTCCTTCAGGCACATCTTCTTTGGTCCTGGCTCTAATAGCTTTGCTGAATCCTCGCCCATAGCTATTCCATGCAGAAATTCTATACTCATACATCACGTAAGGCTCCAGGTTCACATCTGGAAAGGGAGAAATTGAACACTGAGATTTTTAAAACATTTTTGCTGTCTTACCGTCCTATTGAAAATGAATATCAAAACTTGTAAACACTTACAAATTAACGCTTTAATGCTGTTGTGTGTGAGTAAAACTCTAATAATAATCTTAATTTTCTAAGTCAGAAAAAACATTTTCTGTGTGTATTAGATGCAGAAATATGGAATTGCACAGAATAGAGTTTACCTTTTCTGAACAAGCAAATATGGATAATATGGATACATGAAAGGAATGACTGAAATCTAAAAACACTAGACAGGGGTGCTTAGGTGGCTCAGCCGGTTAAGCATCTGACTTTGGCTCAGGTCATGATCTCCCTATTTGTGAGTTTGAGCCCCACATTGGGCTCTGTACTAAAAGCTCAGAGCCTGGAGCCTGCTTCGGATTCTGTGTCTCCCTCCTTCTCTGCCCCTCCCCAGCTCGCACTGTCTCTCTCTCAAAAATAAACATTAAAACATTTTTTAAAAAAGTAAATGATAAAATAAATAAATAAAAGCACTAGACTAATGTACATTGGATGTTAATGCTTCACAGGTTTGTATATACTTTATTTCTATATGAGGCAGTTTCACCAACATACTTTCATAATTTTAGTATGATAAATTTTACCAATTATTACATTGTTCATATTACATTAAATTATTATATAATGTAGTTATTATGAGATACAGGACTTGAAACTTAGCTTATCAGGGCCAGTGGATATAAATGAATGCACAGTCCACTACATACTTACTTCCCTCTTTCACCAAACCACAACGGAAACCCAAGCCAAAAACAACAAATCTAATTAAAAGAAAACCTGGGGCGCCGGGGTAGCTCAGTTGGTTAGGCTACCGACTTCGGCTCAGGTCATGATCTCACAGTTTGTGAGTTCGAGCCCTGCATTGGGCTCTCTGCTGACAGCTCGGAGCCTGGAGCCTGCTTTGGATTCTGTGTCTCCCCCTCTCTCTGCCCCCTTCCCTGCTCACACTCTGTGTCTCTCTGTCACTCAATAATAAATAAACTTTAAAAAAAAAGAAAAGAATAAAACCAGACTACTGAGTGTTTTGCACTGACAAGAATTTTATTAGATAACCATCCATGTGATCCAATGGTGTCCCAAAAGTCTCTGTTCCGTTTTAAGCTTTAATAACTTCAGAAGCACAAATGTTACAAATTTATTTTTTAAAAAATGGAAAATTTAATTGGTTAAATGTTTTCCACTTATTTAATTTTGTGAATTCGAATACGTTTGTATGTATTTGTTTTTGTATGGTGGTTTCTAGATGACTTTTCTCAGATGGAAAATCAGAAGAGTAAGTCCTCCTCTTCGGCTGTCTGGCCACCTGCTGTATCTCCACTGAATGTGGGGTTGAGTCTCAATCCATCCGTGTGGGGTTTTTGACCACGTTTTCCTTATATGCATTTCCTTACTATAAACCCTGATCTGCCTACTCTATAGAATTAGTATGAAGATAAAATGCAAGAAGTTATGTGACAGAGCATCATAAAATAAATTGCTATAAAATAGAAGGGATTATCTTCTGTCTTTATTTTCTCTGGTCAGAGGGCATCTGACACATATTCTCTGTGATGACCACTAGTGGGTTCCCATATATGCCTTCTGTCCTGGTCTGAGGCTTCTTGGCTACAGTCTAATTTTTCCTGTTTTCTTCGCAGCTTTGGGGTAGTCATGTGACTCAGATCTCAACAATGGAGGAAGCATGGACGTGATAGGAGCATCTTGCACGTCACTTTCTAAGAGGAAATCACTTGCCTTCCACTGACTTTCTCATCCCCTTTTGATGGGCTGGACATAGGATGTTGCGGCAACCCAAGCTGCACCATGTGAATGACGACAGCACCGGAAACATCATGAGTCATACACTGGAGGGAATCAGGGTCCCTGGATGACCTAGTGGGGCAGAACTGCCCAGACCATTCACCGGCCCACAGACGGTCACTATATTTTTGGATCAATTCGCTGTAGCAGATTAAACTGTTCATTGCTAATAACTGTTATTCTATACCCTTCAGGCCCACATCGTCATTTCCAATTTCAGTTGTGGCAACTCCCCATGCTGTGTTTCTTATTCTTTCCTCTATGGCATTTCGTTCTTCTCCTTTGTACTCTCTCATCACTTATCCTCATTTCTTTGTTTTCCTGTGAGGCCCAGTCTTTCAAAGATGCTCCTAGCCCATGAAAGAATTCTTTGTTTTCTTTACGTGCAAGGAATCATTGTTGAAATTTTGCCTTCCCTCAATAATCTCTCTAATTTCTGAGTTATTTTTTTTCTTTGCCAGAATTTCCAACTCTTTAAAAAATGTTTTTTAATGTTTTATTTATCTTTGAGAGAGAGAGTGTGAGTGGGTGAGGGACAGAGAGAGAGGGGGACAAAAGATCCAAAGCAGGCTATGCCCGATGGGGGGCTCAAACACACAAACTGCAAGATCATGACTTGGTGACTACATCACCCAGGCATCCCTCCAACGTTTTATTTTTTTAATGTTTATTTATTTTTGAGAGAGAGAGAGCATGAGCAGGAGAGGGGCAGAGAGAGACAATCCCAAGCAGGCTTTGTGCTGTCAGCACAGAACCCGACGTGGGGCTTGAACTCACCAACCGTGAGCTGTAGTCGGATGCTTAACTGAGCCATACAGGTGCCCCAAACCCAACTCTTTTTTTTTTTTTAAGAATAAAACAACCCCTCTTTTTATCTCAAAATTGTTTTGTTATATGGGGCTAGTCTTCAAATAACAGAGGGTTTTGCTTTTGTGGGGATTATGCTTGTTCAATCTTTACTTTTTAATTGCTTTAATGTCCCATACATATTTGTTTTCAATCATTTCTTCAGTGGACAAGGAATTCTTCAAAAATGCGTACACATGGTTGTGACCTTCCATTGCCTAAAAAGCTTTAATTTCCACTCATTCTTGCATAAAGACAACCTGCCGAGTGTGGCAATAAAGGCCTTCATCATCTGACTCCTGCTGTTTGGCCTTATCTCCATTATTTTTTCTCTCCTACACTGTGCTACATTCGTATCAAGGTTCTTGTTTTTCACACCTCCTGGAGTTCCTTTCACTTCCTGTCGCCCTCTGTGCCTGCCTTACCTTCCTTTCACCTGATGTTTCTACTCGTCTTTTAGTTCTCAGCTCAGGCATCACATCCTTCATAAAGTCTTTCCAACCTCTTCTGTCTGCGTTAGGCGTCCTTGCAATGCTCTCTGCTTCCTCTGTCACAGCTCTTACACGGACATCGCTTCTCACATTACAGTACTTACATATCTGTTCTCTGTCCATTCATAGAGGCTGCAAATTCCTGATGGGAATTCTTATTTATTTGTTTTCAGAGCTGTTGGTCTCAGGGTAGTGACTGGTTGTTAGTACAAATTTAATACATAGTTTTTGATAAGTGAAATGATCGCATGCATGAATAAATTTTGGTGAGCCCTGGTGTTGTTTCACTTTGATTGTAAATTTCTAAGAAAGGTTGAGTTCTTAGTCCAAGTTGGTCTCAATCAATGGCGCTTATTTTAGCATTACTTAAGTGCTTCATTTTCTTCATGGAAAAGAAACTTTTGTTATTTTTCAGATTTAATGTATAGTATTTATTGGTAGGTGAAGCATTCTGAAATATGGGTGGTAAAAGGCCTCACAATATTACATCAGTAGGTGTAAACACTTATTGTCATCTGGAGAGGGATATTGCAAACATCTTAATGGGCCCTCAAAATCTTGACCTTAATTACAAAGGGCAGATAAAAGTAGGGAACTCTCTTAGATCAAACCTACTAATTGGTAATGAGGGTCCTTAAATCTGTAACTGGGAGTTGAAGGAAATTGGAGGGTTAGACAAACTGTCTTTTATCTTGAGGACTTTCCTAATTCAATACATTCCAATAAATGTGTTTTGTTTGGTTACAGCGTGTTGATCCAAAGACGAGGTGAAGTGAAGTAAGGACGTCTTACTCAGACAGATATTTCAATCTGGTAGGAGAGATGGAACCAGGGGCCAAACGCATGTGACACACGGTAGAAGTGGACGTCGTGCTGACGCTTGAGAGGAGAGGCGCTGGGTTGGAGGAGCTGCACAGAGGACGTGGATTTTGACCTACACCCTCACAATGCTGACGACGGACATTTCAAGTGGAAGAGACAGCTTGAGGGAGGTTTGGGGCACTCTGCAAGGAGCTCCTACACGGTGCAGAGTCTCTGAAATCTACTGCTACTATTGTTGTTGTGTTTATTTGAGACAGAGAGAGAGAGAGAGAGAGAGAGAGAGAGAGAGAGAGAATGAGTGGGAGGAGAAGTGCAGAAGGAGACAGAGAGAGAATCTTAAGCAGCTTCCATATTCAGCATAGAGCCCAGCGCTGGGCTCGATCCCTCAACCCTGGGAGACTGACCTGAGCAGAAATCAAGAGTCGGATGCTCACCTGATGGAACCACCCCAGGCCCTCGCTAAATTTGCTGTTCTTGAAGGTGACACGGTTTAAATCTGACATCTTCCCTTAGCAAGTTACTTTTACAGATATGACCCTCAGTTTCCTCATCTATTAAACGATCTTACTTACACAATTGCTTTGTGGGTAAATCAAGGTAAGGTTTTAAAACATGTAGCACATCACGGAACTTTATCTCTATTCCTGCTTTCCCTCCTTAATCTACTCCTTTCATCCCAGTATCTTGACTTACCTATTTATTTATTTTTTTGCATCCCAAGGTTTGCCATTATCACTCACCATGGGTTAAGTAAAGAAGAATGATGATTCATGATGGAACAGAGCACTTTTCTTGTTTATTTAACCTTAGCTTGCCTGAATTATGTCACTTAAATGCATTCTATTTGACGCTAGATGCTAGATGATATATATGTACATACACACAGCTACACACACACACATACACACACACACTGAATTTTTCAAAAGGCAGAAACAAACTCTGGAGGGACTTAAGTAAATGGACGAATGATAAAAATTTAATAGAGGGCAGAACTATTTTGGAGATGATCTTAAACTTGACAGTGTTTTTCACTCAGCTTAGCCATGCCTGAGAACCACTATTTGGAGGAACTCAGTAGGGCCAAGATGGAGCCTGAAAATTATTTTCAATAACCATGAAGGTTATTGCTCCCAAGATGATGGCCATGTAGGGGCAACACCAAGCTGCGGGAGAGTACAGTCTCTAGACCCAGACCCAAGTTGAGGAAAGGATACTTTAAGCTCCTCCTCAGAATAATGCTGCTTGGTCTTACTGGCCATTAGTCAGATTTCTTCCTCTTTTTTGCCTGCCAAACACAGCGACACTCAATTCATTGCTTTTATTGTAAGCCTCCATTCAAACTCTTAAGAAAGAAAACTGGGCTCACTGAAATTAATTGGATATACCATCAAAGGATACATAGTTATTTCCTTGTTCTTGATTTTCTACAGGTTTACTTTAAAATAGCTTATTTCTTCTTTAAAGTTAGACTTTCCAATTTTTTAAACTGCTAACTTTGAACAGATCCAAAGTGTGCCTTTAATTACCTTGTGACTAGCTGGCCCATAGTTCGATGAAATTAATTGATTTTACGTTAAGGGGGGGGGTGACATCAGAATGACACGAATCTGCATTTTCCCCAGCTTTTCACTAGCCCTAGTAAGCCATGGGCAGGTGGCTCGGTTCCTGTTACCTGTGAAGGAGAATGTGTTTACACTTCCCGTGTGAACAGTCTCTTCAGGAGATGAGCATATTTCTTCTACTGATTCCTTGCCTGTGGAATTGTGAGGTCCTCGGATCACGGTGCACACGTGGCTGGTAAAGTTGAAGTCACACCTGCCGCAATGTGCTGTCGCTTCCAGAGATGCTGGGCACAGAGTCCTGCACTCTCTGGCTTCCTAGGTTGAGTGGTAGAGGTGGGGAGATAGAGAAAAGATTTAAAAATTACATCTGGACATACGTGGGGGAGGTTGTAACAAGTCGCAAATGAAATTTTCTTCCACTTGGTTCATAAATAAATGTCTCAAGATTCATGAAGAGAAATGAAGGCGGGGCATACACTACAAAGAGCAGTTTGGGTTTGGATGACACAGATGTGGATTCAGAATCCAGTTTTGCAACTTCTTGCTTCTGTGACCTTGAGGACGTCACTTATATTCTCAAAGCCTCAGCTTCTTCGGTGATGAGAAAATGGAAATTGCATTTACCACACAGGTTGGTTATGGGAGTCAAATGAGACAATACCTGTAAATGCCTTACACTTAGTAGATACTCTGTAAATAATAGCAGGGGTCATAATTTTATTATTGTTACTTCTCACTCTCCTGATGGAGCTTTGGAGAAAATAAAGAATGTGATATTTGAGAGTCTGCACTTTTGTGCTGTGGGGCAAGTTGGACCGCTAAGAAACATTCCTTGTCCAACTTTTAGAAACCTAAATATTTCATAAACTCTCATTATAGTTATTATTATTTACATCTGTAAACCTTTTTTTCTGATGAATCCCTGGACTTTGTTTTTGGTGAGTGCTAATGTGTTCTAATGTCACAAAGTGAAATACTTCATGATCCCAGATGATAGGAGATATAAATAAGGCAGTATTTTTATAATGCAAAGCTTCCCTTCCTCTTTCTTTTATATAGGTAGTATAATGTACTTAAAATAACTTTGGTTATCAAAATGTATCCACATTCCATCTCTCTTACCTCATATAAGTTAAATTATTCTCCCAAATGTTGTCAAAATAAAGCTGCTTCAGAAAAATATCGTAGGATTTCTATTTGAATATAGTGACTTGAACACCTGCATTTATCTCCATTTCCTCTGAAAGCCCAACCGGATGGAAGTAAAGGAACACAGAAAGTCCAAGGAAGCAGAAAGGGGATGAATACATGCAGAGACAATACTGTGTGCTCAGTGATGTCCATTTTGTGTTTTCTCCCTGGGAATACCATATTTGTAAGTCAAGTTCAGTAAGAAAAGCCACGTGACTAGAAATGCCCCTGTGATGACAGTATAGAAAATATGTATGTTGTATCCTTTCTGAGATCCATACATGCGTAATCACCCTCTTTCTTCCCTTTTCCATTGTGATTTGAGGGTTGTGTGCGAAGACGTAGATCCCGAGACACTCCTTGGAGGAGAGCTGTCTGACTCACACTGGGTTGTAATTTGAAAGAACTGTTTTAAAATTTATTCTATTGACCCATCCCATACGTGAGTACACTGTTTTGATTTTGGCATGGTCTTATGTGTCGTAGCTAAAACATAAATTAGAATTTTGAAGTTAGATATCGTCTTGACAGCAACAACAAAACCCTAAACCACATGGCGTTGCTTTAATGCTTAGATAGGCAGTGGCAAATAAACACATACTGGGGTTTGGAAATTTGGGGAGCTCGGTTATGCCGTGGCTACATATTTGATAAAATTACGACCTGGGACAACTGTCAGAGTAAGCCAGGGCTACTGCACTCCAGCCCTGGGGGAAGAGGTCACGATCTAGAACATCCTCAGTAGGTGTGTGCTGTTTCTGCTGCACTTGGTAAAGTGTTACAAAATGGCATAAGCTTAGAAGAGATTTGGTGAAATTAAAAGGAACAGAGAGACTTCACTGGAAGGTATAAGGTAGGAGCCAAAGAGGGCAAGCCAAATAAAAGTCTGCATGTTGCACAGTGTGAATCCCAGCCTCCTTTCCTACCGATTCCCTATGTGCTGTCAGCCAGACATATATCTTATCACGATCTAGGATGGATTATTAAGGATAGTCAATTAAATGTACTTGCTAAGATTCTTGTTAATATGACTCTCTGACAAAAAGCCATCCTGCCACTCAATTCCCCTACTGTGTGCTCTCCACTAATATATACCTGTGCACAGTGAGCTTTCCATTCAGCCTCCAATGGAAAGAATAGACTAGGAATAGACTAGGAATAGAATATGAAAAAAAAAAACAAAAATTCAAAGGGAGGAGAAATAAAGGAAGGGAAAGAAGAAAACTAAAATAGAACCAAACAAACAAATGAGAAAATTCAAGGAACAAGGTAAACAATAAAAAAAAGCAACAACAATGGAATTAGTATTTCCAGAATAAATAAAAAAGACACCCCATGAATGGAACAAGAGTAGGATGCCATGAGTAAATAACTGTCAGCAAACAAGAAAGAACCCTTAAAAGCTATTAAAAAAAAAAGATGATAGCTAAAAAATCAATCAATCAATAGAGAGGGTGGAAGATGACGTTAAGGCAATATCCGATCATGTTGAAAAAGATGAAGTGTTAACTAATCAGTAAACAAGAAACAAGAAGAAAAGATGGAAAGATGGAAAGATTGGCTTAGGAAGTCTAACACCAAACTAGTCTGTAAAAACAGATATAAAAAGGGAGCAAATTATCAAAGAAATAATAAAATAACATTCCTCAGAACTGAGGGTCATGAGACTTCACACTGAAAAAGTCCACAAAAAGTACATCACCATGAATAATGATGATGATGATGATGATATCCACATGGAGGCACATTATCATGAAATATTAGATGGAATAAAGAGAATGTCCTAAAAACTTTCATAGGAAAAACAACCTGGGTACCTAGGAAGAAACAGGAATCACAATAGCAATGAAAGTTTAAAAGTGCAGAAATTACTTTAAAATCCGAGTAGAAATAATTTTTAACCTGGAATTGTGTACCTAGCCAAGTTATCAATCTAGAGGGAGGGTAGAAAAATGGTAATTTCAGACATCAAGCTCTCAAAAACTTTACCTTTCACGCACCGATACCCAGAGTGATCTTTCTCCAAAAGAAGGCAAAAAGGCAAGAAAGGGGGACTCTTAGATTGAGAACACTGGGACACTGACACAGGAGAGAAGTAAAAGAAACCCCCAAACCAACACTTAGGGAAGACTCTGGGGAGAAATGTCACAGTGGTCCAGTCCTGAATGGAGCAGGAGATAGAAATCTCCATGAAAGAGATAGTCGCGAAACAAAGTGCAACCCATACGTTGAACTTTACTGTAACACACTCCTTGATTCAGCATTCAGAAATAATGTCTTAATTGTAATAATTTAATGTGAATTGTCAATATGGCTGTTAACTGGCTTTCATAAAGCCAATTTAAGTCAATTTAAAAGATCATGTATATATCCTGAACATTGTCCTTGAGTAATGGAAACTATATCTTCCTGAAGCCAAAATGAGATTCCTGGGAAACAAATGTGAGCGGATAATAACGAAACAAATAGTTGTGAGCAATAGTGCCATTTCTGAAACTAACGGGTTTTCTGTCTTAATTTTTCAAATCTGAGTGCCCTTTTGAGGAGACTTTTCTACACAGATTCTTCTTAACTAGTCATTTTAAAGACATGTTCCTGCAACATCACCAGTTTTAAGACTGTGTGTTTCAGAAAAATTTCCCAGTCCAAATTTCTGAAAACATTGACTTGGAATAAATGCAAACTTTGGGAGCATACTGTTGGATAGATTTCTTTCAAGTTGCGTATGGTCATACCAATTTCTAAAACAATTTTGTAGATGAAAAACTATTTTTGATGGGTATTTCATACGATTCTTCACTTCATGAAGTACTTATTCTTTTTAACAACTTTATGAATTATCTTAATATTAATTGTTGCAAAGTGCTTGCTGGAACCCTAACAATTTCAAAGGTTAGTTTACATCTTAAAGTCTATGGTGTCCACACAATGTTTGTATAGTTGCGTCAGTTGGCATGAATGACCCAAACACCTATTTGCAGGCATCTCCTAAGGCAAAATGACTATAGGACTTAGTAGCATGTTTGGTTTTTAATGTCCCATAATCCTTTTCTTAAAATGTTAGGTTTCTGGAGTCTTGTCAAATTTAATTTTAACAAAACGTGACATGCCTGTCCATGAAGCATGTCAACATACAAACAAATGATACACTCATAGGTCTATCCGCTTTTCGAGTGGCAGGCATTTGTTAATCTTCAACTGTCTCAAGGAATAGGATATAAGCACAAGTGAATTTGCTGGATCTAAGGTCTCTGTCAAAGGAAAGTGTTGGATTTGGGTTGGGGACCCAGAGGGAAGAAGCCAGAATTTCTCTCCCTTTCCATCCCAGCACCCATGGGCATAAAATGGCACCGCATAGGTCCCAGACGACATATTCTGGCTCTTTTGGCACACAGGCTTTCAGTCCTGCACTAATCTGAAGTGCTGGGTAAAGCTTCCTGAGAACAGCTAATCATTATTAATTCCTTTAGAATTCATTGCAATAACATCAATCACAGTGAACTCATTTGGTATTAATATGGATGTAATGTGAAAATGAATAATGCACACAGGAGTTTTTATATTCCTATTTTAGAAAAATAGTTATGAACAATGTATTTCTCTTTCCATTGTCAAATCAGCACCTCTGAGAGGTTTTCTATCAATTACCTTCATCATCATTCCAGTTGAAATCTTGTCAGAGCAAACATATTTCAAAGGATTATATCCAACTCCATTACAGCATTTCTGGCTCTTTGGAATAAGTTCAGTCTCACAGCATTTTACTGGCACCAGGTCATTCTTTTTAACATGTGCTTTAGACTCTCCACTGGAAGCTGAGCAGCATATGGTATCTGACATATTCACATAATCCTGCCCACAACAGAACATCCCTGCAACAATAAAATGTTATATATGAATATGAAATAAAAAAAAGGAAGAACACTGAGACCGCTATAAAGTTTGGTATAAAAATGTCAGACTCAGGCAGTTGCTGCAATGGCACAATACAAGGTAGCACTTCCTTACCAAGGTGATTTAAATGTGCAGTGAGGGGTCCTTCTTACCAAGAGCACTAGACGCTAATTAGGTAAAGAACACACAAGAACAAGTGTTCCAAAATCATTCAGCGGGGCCGAACTTCTCCCAAGCTCCATAGGAAAAAAAAGAATCCCGATTTCCGTCATGAGAATTACCGGCTCATTTTGTGATGATAACATCGTGTTGCAGAAAAAGGGCTAGTTAAACTACGGGGAGTCAGAGGAAAGCTCTAGAAATTCACCAGGGAGAAAAGGTCAGCGAAACGCTCTGGGATAAGAGGCTAGACAGAGTAAAGAGGTAGCACCATCCAAGTACTGGAGACGCTGTGGGAAGAGTCTGGGAAGTTTTTGCCTGGCTTTGTCTAGGGGACACGTATGCTTCTTGGGCATCCAGTAAATCACTCTTTCATCATAAGATAGATTTGTTCAAAACGAGTTGCGCTTGCTCACTGATCAGGTGAGCAAGTTGGCCACTAGTTTTTGAGCAGCACTGAGTTCTAGACCCATCACTGGACATGGATAAGAGATTGGGGTCGGTGGCAGAAAGACCTCGCAAGGAGGGGTCATTGGTTGCCACTTGTTGATGAAAGACACGTGTGCCTTTCACACCAAATAGACTTTCTCCCACCAAATTCAGTTTAACTGCCTGTGTTCACATCATTTAGATCTTGCCATAGAAGAGATACAGCAGAAATTTAGACATAAAATCCTGAATAAATAAACAATACTCTAGAGTCAGATTAAGCCAGAAATTAAGGTGCCTACACTCCAGGTCACAGGGCTATTATATTAGAATTTATATCCAGTTATAAAGCAGCGCAGTGTGATGAATGATTTATTTTAATTAGAATTTTGTTTATTTATTATTAGTCCTGACTGATAACATAAAGAACCTCAACTTCAAAGTGCCCTGGGGTCCTGATTGTTTAATCTGGTCCTGTACAAACACCTACATTATGAAAGACACTCCTAATAATAGACCAGTGAGTTTTAAGTGCTTTTTATTTAAAAAAGAAAAAAATCATTGAAAGTAGACACTGGCTTGGTACACATCTTAAGAACGATGTTTAGCCACACGTGACTCCAAAGAACTTTCTCACTGATCTTTCCACTTCAAAAAAAATATCTCCTAATATTTTATTTATTTATCATTGTTTTAAATCTATTTATTTATTTTTGAGAGAGAGAAAGAGAGAGCCAGTGGGGGGAGGGGCAGCGAGAGAGAGGGAGAGGATCCCAAACAGACTCCGCACTGTCAGCACAGAGCCTGATGAGGGGCTCAAACTCGGTAAACGTGAGATTATCACCTGAGCTGAAACCAAGAGTCGGAGGCTTAACCAACTGAGCCACCCGGGTGCCCCTCTCCTAATATTTTAAAACTTTTATCAATGTACATCATTGAGCACCACCAAGTCTTAACATGCCATGTCTAAGTGTGGTAACTGTTCAAAATGATTGGTTTAAATAAAAGTAAAGTGTTTTCTTCAGTGCTTTATTAATAATATTAGTTGTTTTAACATTTCCAAGGAAAGGTTTTTTTTCACATAAATACACCCAGCAGAGCTATCACTGTAATCTGAGTCTTAGTTATGACAGGTAAAAATGACATGTGTATACACACACGTGAGTACACACAATAAAAAGAAAAATCTACACCTTCAAGTTTTATAATGTTCGGACATTTTTTTCTGCTGCTTTCTGATCAGACATTCAAATACAACCTTGGATTTTTTCACCGTCATTTTTTTCTCTAGCAGTTTTCTTAAAATAATTCATGTTTCTATTTTAAAGAGCAATCAAAATCTGAAAACTGGCCCTTTAGGGAGCAGAATACATTCTCCCCCTCTACTCCCAAGTTACTTTATGGTTTCACCATGCTTTAAGTATAAAATCAAAATGCAGACATTGACCTAATTCGAAACTCTAATCAGTCATCTGATCGCTCTGAGGGACTTTTGACAGGTCAACTAAAATTTTGATAATGAACTGTTTTTACACTAGAAAAAAAAAAGGCTGCTTTCTTTCACAAAGAGCTTCATCTTTGTTTCACTGAATTAAAATTTTCAGCCAAGATTCCACTCTCATAACAAGAAGTGACTCCCTTTCTAGTTTCTTTGGTAAACCATTACTTCTTTAATTATTATCAACCTTGTTCCAGTGTGATAAATTGCTAATTACTTAATACCCTAATCAGCGTTCATTCTTTGCACAGATAAACTGTGACAGTGCCATTAATTTAAATAGTAATTTCACTTAATGGCCAGAACGGCACACCAGATTTTTATGCAGCATTTTCTGAAGACTGCATCCATCACTGCAATATTCTGACATAAAGATGTCTGACGTGCACTAACTCACTTAGGGAGAGCAGATGTTGTGGAGCGGAGTTTGGTAGTAATTCCCATAGTGCATCACTTCAGCATGAATGAGCTGCAAATTCAGAGACAGACAATCTTCCGAAACGGCATTGCAATAACTTCTGACCCCTGCTTAATTTATCACACGCAGCACTTGACTTTTGAACTTTGACACATAGAATGCACAATTTTAAATGTGCCAAAAGGAAAACAAAACAGGTCGTGTATTATTGATGGATCGATCTATTCTTCCAGAGGCTGTTCATTACATTTGTACACAGGTGAAGATTTTCTGTGGACAGATGTTACTAAAGTGGTACAATACACATAGAGCTATTAGATATTTATTTTTAATATCAAACTGCATATTTCATCTTCCCGAGCAGCATATATATCCAATGGGAAGCTCCCATTTCATTGGATACAACTGAGAAAACAGTGAAGGAAAGAGTTGTTTACTCACAATGTCATGAGTGGTTTCAATAGGTTACTAACATTAATTTAATGGCCAGGACCGAAAAGGAAAGCATTTATAAACATATGGTCCTGAGGAATCTCTAAATTGTTAATTCTCTAAAACAGGTGCTTCATTTTTCTAAAATAAAAAAAGAACAAGAGTTATGAATCATGCTTTTGAGATCAAAATAGTACAGTAGTAAAATCAAAGTCTGGAATGTGACAGATTCAGGTACAACTCTGGGACTGATCATGGGGACCACATTTTAAACCAAGGGGTTATATATTAAGCCCACCAGAATGGAAAAAAAAAAGTTTTGTGATTAGTCATTGTTAGGACAAACTTACAAAATGGTGGCAGGATATGAAAGAAAAGATGTGCGTGCTTGTCTCCACCAGTAGATGGCTCTATGGCTGCCACCACAAAACAGAAATAGCGGGTAGAGCAAAAATTTCCCCAAATTGCTGAGCTATGTTTTAAAGTCTTTTATATTACACTTTCAAAATGTTTTTAATGTTTATTTATTTTTGAGAGAGACAGATAGAATGCGAGTGAGTTAGGGGCAGAGAAAGGGAGACACAGAATCCGAAGCAGGTTCCAGGCTCCGAGCTGTCAGCACAGAGCCTGACACAGGGCTCGAACTCACAAGCCGTGCCATCATGACCTGAGCCGAAGTCGGATGCTCAACCGACTGAGCCACCCAGGTGCCCCTCTACATTAAAAATTCATTATGGCACATGGAAATCTTCCTGGAAAACATTCTTTGATACCACTCTTACATAATGGATTTCTGTGCTCTGTTGCCCTCTTTGCAAACTTTCTAAATCCCATCTTACAAGACAAATAGCCACCGTCATTCATTCTGCTGAAGTCCTACTCCAGGACATGGAAACCCAGGATTCTCTTCCAAAGCAGTTTCAACTCAGAGTCTCCTATCAAAGGCTGCATGGACAACATTTATAATAGAGATCAGGCAATATGTTCCAAAGGTATGTCATGAGCAGTTTCTCATGGCTAACTGAAAATCCTGTTCTCTTGGAATGATAGGGGGACTTTCATTTTCATCTCTCAATACTAAAAGATATGGTCAAGTCCAATCCAAGATTAATGGCATAAATGATAAAGCCCTTTAAGCAAACACTAAGAATAAAAAGAGTAATAAAGAGGTTTCAAATACATCCAAAGAAAATGGTTAAGAATACATATCCACCGAAATGACGAGCATGACTTTCATCCCGAGATACCTGTATAACACTCCTACACAACTCATCTGCCCAGAGAGAGCAGTAAAAACATAAACGCTACCCCAGCACTTCTGTTCCAACAGCATCTGTTAATTCACTCCATTTATAAAATACATATTGACAAAGACAACTGAACTGGGACCAGGGAGATTTGATTTGGTGTGAGAAAGTCAATTCAATGTGATTTTGTTAAAGGGCTCCTGCAGGCAAATAAAAGAGTTTAAGTAATAAAGTACATAAAGAGATGTTTTACGAGCCAGCCTGGTCTTACGGCGGGCACACAATGCCAGGCAGAGAGAGAGGCCAGGCTTAGGAACAATATTGTGAGATCCAAACCCTCATGTAGCAGGTATGGTGTTGCTAGGTTGAGGAGAGAAAGGGCCATATGGATATTCTGGAAGGTCACTGAGGTCATAGTCATTAGGGGCGACAGGAGGGAGCGGCAGCAGAGAGAGGAAAAAGGCATGTGGAACGTGTCTATTTTAACTGAAACCTGCAGGAAGGTCAAGAGAATAAAAAGAGAGGCTTTTCCTTTTTAAAAGTGTCATTCCTCTGGTCCACCATGATTATCAGACTGGGCAGAATTGCACAATGTCATGGGAAACTCTTGAGCTAATCTTGATTTGCAGGAGTTGAGTAATGTCACAATTTGCTTAAGAAATATTTGACTAGCGTGGAAAACCATAGTGAAGTAAGGAGTGATTCTGAAATTTGGGCCCACGGATGGACTTCAAGGGTGTATGAAATTGCAGGCAAATTACTCTGTGTGTTTTATGTACCAGTATTTGAAGTGAGGCTTTGTAAAGATTTCTCAGGGAGCGTTTGACCCCAAAAGATTAGGCACCAGTTTCCTAGAATACAGTTACCTGTACTGCATTTTATTTTTGGCAATAGTATTCTGACTTAGCTTTCCTTTTCCCTCATATTCATTTTGCCCCCAAATCGAATATATCTCCTTAAATCACAGTTCTTATCATCACGTTGACTCTTCCTTGATTACTAAATAATATTCAGATCCTTTTGCCTACTCAGACTTATCCCTCTCTACTTCCTTACACACGGTGCTATATTCACACTTTAGCTCAAGCTACACCCCTTAGCTGAAATGTCCATCTTCTGTCTACACATCTCAACATCTTGTTCATTGTTTGAGGTTCCAATCCAATGGCTTATCTTTTTCCATCACCTTGACTGGAGTGAACGCTCAGTCTTAAGAATATGCTTGTGTCCATCCATCTCTTATGGACTGTGTTTAACCTTATTGGTACTTTCCTCCTTGATTAGATTATAAGTCCTTAAGGATAAAAGTGGAATCTTAGCCAATTTTACACTCGCAGAGCACAGAGAATAATGTCTTGAGCATAGACACTACACAATACATTTTTATCGAATGAAGGAATATGGGAATTGACTGAAAAAAACAACAAATAAACAAAGATGCTAAAAGGAGACATTTTTGCTGTTATTGTAAAACTCTGACCCATTACAGAGTGGGCGAGCAACACTTTTGTACCCTGCCTTCCAACCTAGCACCCTTGTTCTGTCTTTTTTTTTTTTTTTAATTTATTTTTGAGAGAGAGAGAGTCTGGACTTGTGCGAGCCAGGGAAGGACAAAGAGAGGGAGAGGGAGAATCCCAAGTAGGCTCCAAGCTGCCAGCAAGGAGCCCGCTGAGGGACTTGATCCCACCAACTGTGAGATCATGACCTGAGCTGAAATCAAGAGTCGGCTGCTCAAAAACTGGGCCACCCAGGTGCCCCACCTTGTTCTGTCTTTAAGGGGCGTATTTTTAACTACTCAACCAAAAGAAGAGGAGATACTCAGCTGGTTGATCATAGCACAGGACAACTAACTCATTGCCAGGATTTTCTAGTACACATGATTACCATGCCTTAAGGCAGAGGTTCGCAAAGTTTGGTCTCAAGATCTCTTTACACTTTTACAAATAATTAAAGACTCCAAATAGCTTTTGCTTATACAGGTTATATCTGTTGATAAATACTGGGCTGGAGTCGAAAACAACAACTTTTGAAATATGTATTTACTAATTAATTTAAAATAATAATAGGTAACATTTGAGAAGAATGATATTGTTTTTATTTTTGCAAGCCTCTCTAATGGCTGGCTTAATAAAGGGAACTAAATTCTCATACCTACTTCTGCATTCAGTTTGTTGTGATATCACACATGCAACCTCTGAAAAAGTCCACTGTACACACAGGAGAGAATGAAATTGAAAAAGGCATATAAGGGGCGCCTGGGTGACTCAGTCGGCCAAGCGTCCGACTTCGGCTCAGGTCATGATCTCGCGGTTCGCGAGTTCGAGCCCCGCATCGGGCTCTGTGCTGACAGCTTGGAGCCTGGAGCCTGCTTCTGTTTCTCTCTCTCTCTCTCTCTCTCTCTCTCTCTCTCTCTCTCTGTCCCTCCCTTGCTCACGCGGTCTCTCTCTGTCTCTCAAAAATAAATAAATGCAAAAAAAAAGAAGACATATAATAGGTTAGTATTAGTATGAAGATCATTTTGATCTCACAGACCACCTGCAAAGGTGTTTCTGCAAAGGGTCAGACCCATAGAAGACCCATGTCATTCTTTTTTTTTTTAATTTTTAATGTTTATTTATTTTTGAGACAGAGAGAGACAGAGTGAGAGCAGGGGATGGGAAGAGAGAGGGAGACACAGCTTCCCAGGCAGGCTCCAAGTTCTGAGCAGTCAGCATAGTGCCTGATACGGGGTTTGAACTCACAAACTGTCAGATCATGACCTGAGCTGAAGTCGGATGCTTAACAGACTGAGCCACCCAGGCACCCCCACGTCATTCTTTAAAAGTGACTGTCTCAGGGCCTAGCACTCATACATACTACCCTTTCTTATTCTTTTTTTCTTTTTAATTTTTTAATGTTAATTTTTAAAAAATTTTTTTTAATGTTTATTTATTTTTGAGACAGAGAGAGACAGAGCATGAATGGGGGAGGGTCAGAGAGAGGGAGACACAGAATCTGAAACAGGCTCCAGGCTCTGAGCTGTCAGCACAGAGCCCGATGCGGGGCTCGAACTCACGGACCGCGAGATCATGACCTGAGCCGAAGTTGGCCGCTTAACTGACTAAGCCACCCAGGCACCCCAATGTTAATTTTTGAGAGAGAGACACAGAGCATGAGCGGGGGAGGGGCAGAGAGACAGAGAAGGAGACAGAATCTGAAGCAGGCTCCAGTCTCCGAGCTATCAGCACAGAGCCCAAAGCGGGGCTCGAACCCATGGACCGAGAGATCATAACTGGAGCTGATGTCGGATGCTTAACCTACTGAGCCACCCAGGTGCCTCGTATTACCCTTTCTTCTAACTTTGGCAAACATGAGGTGTGCACTCAAAGGGCAGAGTGTATAAGGCCTCTTTTTTTTTTCCAGTCATCCAAAAAATGTTTGCAATTTGGTAGTTTATGATACTGACCTTGCTCATTAGACCTGACAAACAGTTTGGGTTGGAGGGTGTCCAGTGCTTCTCCAAATATCATAATGATCAAAGAAAGAGGTTAAGAGCATGGGCTCTGTAGCCATTTGGATGCTGCTAGAATACTTTCCTAGCCACAGAGGCAAGAGATTCCAGAAGAAATCTCCCAGACCCCCTTGCACTTAGGTGTCAACAGATAGTGAGTTCCAGTTAGTGAAATGTTAACTTAAATTTTGCTATTCCTAGACCTGGCAATAAAAAATTCGCACACCCATTATTCCATGTTCTTTTCCTCTTTTGGTTGCAGGAATGGGTATAACCCCCAGGTGACCTTAGAAGCTACCTGTGGAAAGGCCAAAATACCTAGGGAAGAGAGGTAACCTGCAGATAGGTTCATATCCCAGTACTATTATATAAGAAAACTATAACCCCTATTGTATTTGAGACTTTGCAAATTTGGGGGTTCGTTTATAGCAGCAATTAATGCTACCTGAAATAATACAGCCACTTGGTAGCTATGTGATTTGGGGACAGTGTTTGTTGTTGTTTTTTGTTTTTGGGGGGTTTCTTTTGATAGGCATGGTTCAGGTATATCATTATTTGAACAAACCTGATTCTAATTATTTACCATATATATATATATATATATATATATATATATATATATATATATATATATGTATAGTTGAAAAGACCCAAAATGTAATCTTTCTATAGCATGTGGCATTAGTTTAGTATTATGTTCTATATTTCTTTTGTATGGGGGACAGTTTTTAACTTTTGTTAGAAGCACTTCAGTTTCCTCATATCTAAAATGGAGATAATAGGGGCGCCTGGGCGGCTCAGTTGGTTAAGCATCCAACCTTGGCTTAGGTCATAATTCTGCTGTTTGTGAGTTTGAGCCCTGCGTCGGACTCTGTGCTGACAGCTTGGAGCCTGGAGCCTGCTTCAGATTCTGTCTCCCTTTCTCTCTGCCCCTTCCCTGCTCATGGTTTCTCTCTCTCTCAAAAAAATAAATGTTAAAAAAAATTTAAATGGAGATAATAATAGTCCTTACCTCATAGGGTTGTTGCGAGCTTTAAGCATGTTATAAATGTGTGGGTATATTATGAAGTACACAGAATTCAGTTTGGCAAATAGTGAACACAGACTGTTGTTTATTTTTTGTCTTGTTTTGTATTTTGTCTCCTGTTCATTGTGTACATCTTTTAGCCAATAATCAGTGTCTAGGAGACACCTGAGTGGGCTGAATTCCTTGGGTGTACTTTACTTATCTTTCGAATGCTAACTTCTTAAGGTTACGATTCAGGGGGAAATTTTCTGAAAGGATTATGTTTCTACACTGAACTCTTGTGTATCATATGATTTAATGCATCATTTATTTGTAAAGATCTTAGAAAGTTAGTTTTTGTTATTGTTTCTTGGTTTTACCTGGCAAAGTCACCTTTCTTATTACCTTATAGTGCAGATACAGGTGTCTGTGCGGTATGTTGGAGGTAATCCTTAAATTTCTGGGGTCAATGGAAGTGTCCTAATTGAAGTCCAATTCTGTTGTATGTAGGGCAACAATCCATCATCACTATTTTCTGGACAGTTGATGGAGATCAACAAAATGACACGGTACTATCAAACAGTCTGAGTATATGTCAAAGTCTTCCTCCATATATGTCTCACTGGAGAATGCATAGAGGGGTGCCTGGGTGGCTCAGTCAGCTAAGCATCCGACTCTTGATTTCAGCTCAGGTCACGATCTAACAGTTTGTGGGTTTCAGCCCCACACCAGGCTGCATGCTGACAGCACAGAGCATGCTTGGGATTCTCTCTTCCTTTCTCTCTGTCCCTCTCCCACCCACCAATTCATGTGTGTGCACTCTCTCTGTCAGAATAAACACTAAAAATTAACAACAAAAAAAAAGAATGTACAGCACGGGTATAGTGTGGATCCAGGTGGGTGATTTGTAACTGCATAGAATAGTAAATGCCTTGGGAACACACTTAATGGTTGTCCAAAGATAAAATAAAAAACTAGAAATCAGGCATTTTTTGTCTGAAAGAAGGAGAACAATCTTTCCCATACTGGGAGTACTGAAATTCAGTTGTGAATAATTTAATCAAGCATTTCTCATTTATTTAAGGGCTATGAAAATATTGGAAGTCTATTATTCTTGTTAAGATACAAGATTCAGGTACCCCCAGGATTGATACTTTTTAAATGTTTTGATTGATTAGTTTTGTTCTTCAAGTGTTCTTCTTAATAATTATCTTCAGAACTTTTACACAGAAGTAAGAGACTCTTAAATTCAGAGAACAAACAGGGTTGTTGGAGGGGTGTTGGGTGGGAGAATGGGCTAATTGATGATGGGCATTAAGGAGGGCACTTGTTGGGATGTGCACTGGGTGTTGTATGTGAGTGATGAATCACTAAATTCTGCTCCTGAAACCATTGTTACACTATATGTTAACTGACTTGGATTTAAATAAAATTTAAAAAAGGAAGAAAATGTGTATAAAAATATATATAATATATACAATGGTATATAACAATAACACTATACTAATTTCAACAATTATTACTGATATTGTGGATAACTTTTTGATTTTTTTTTTAAAGAAGAAATTATAGAAAAACAAGAAATTCATAGTTCATCTGCATCAAGATCTAATGGTGTCCTGAAATTATGCCCGGAGAAAGGCCGGAGTTCTCAACCCTTGCTAGTTGTATGGGCCGATTTACCCTGAAGCTAATGAGCTTGAACTTCAGGGCCGTTTTCTGACAAGAGCCCCTTCTAGGAAAAGCATGGTTATATATTTTTATAAAATTAGCAAATGTATAATCTTTAACTACAATTTTTCATGGCCTCTGTCTCTTGCTCCTTTAACTTGCCTTGTATCTTATGTATCCTTGTATTGACTAAAATAGGAGAGTGACTGGGGCGCCTGGGTGGCTCAGTCGGTTGAGCGTCCGACTTTGGCTCAGGTCACGATCTCGCGGTCCGTGAGTTCGAGCCCCGCGTCAGGCTCTAGGCTGATGGCTCAGAGCCTGGAGCCTGCTTCCGATTCTGTGTCTCGCTCTCTCTCTGCCCCTCCCCTGTTCATGCTCTGTCTCTCTCTGTCTCAAAAATAAATAAACGTTAAAAAAAAATTTATAAAAAAAAAATAAAAATAAAATAGGAGAGTGACCGTGTACATTTTTGAAATCTAAGTAAGGGGAAGTTGAGTTGGGGCAATATTTCGTTTGGGTTCAGTAGCTATGTTTATGATTTTTGTCAACTCTATAAAAAAGTCATTAGGCCTTGAATATGCCATTTTAACTTCAATTTGGAAAGATAAGAAATGTGAGAAATTACAGACTCCTAATTTGGATGCATATAAGGGGAAGCTTTAAAGAAAGAGAAAGATCAGACAGAAAAATTAATGGCATATGAAACAAAAGCTGTAAAACTGACCAATAGAATCAACTGAAATATTGTGACATCAAGAGAATTATAACAAAATAAATTTTAGATTATAACAAAAGTAGTAAACTATTAAAAGAAGCTGATGGATCTTAGATTGAAGTATAAATTATTACAAATTATGAAGAGAGGTAACTCATAAATACATTGAAAAAAATTATACTTCGGCTGATGCATAGGTAAAATAGTTATAGCTCAAATTCAGTCATAAAATGATAGCCATGAAAAACTGGTATGATGTTGTCAATTCAACAAATATTTAACACATGTCATTGCAAATTACTTTAAAATAAGAAAACTCAGGGCACTTGGGTGGCTCAGTCAATTAAGTATCCAACTCTTGATTTCAGCTCAGGTCATGATCTCACAGATTCATGAGATCAAGCCCCCCGCATTGGGTCACTGTCAGTGGAGCGTGTTTGGGATTCTCTCTCTTCCTCTCTCTCTACCCCTCCCCTGCTCACATGCTCTCTCTCTTTTCTCAACATAAATAAATAATCTTTAAAAAATAAAATAAATAAATAAAAAATAAATAAAATAAGATAAGAAAACTTAAAATGCCCTTAAATCTTAGAGAGATCCTTGGTAAATGTTTCTCTAAATTTGACAATAATCTAAGAACTTACATAATATTATAATAATAAACTTTGAAGCTTAAAACCACTTTTCTAAATTTCAATAATTAAAACGTATTTTGATTAGGAAAGAATGAATTATCTTTCTATGCTTCTCATTGATAAGTGGCACAAAGTCATTGTCCCATGAAGAGGTGATCAAGGGTATAAGTTAAACATGTCAGGGGGAAAAAAGAGGGATGTGAGAAGTTATATAATCCAAACATGCTGTTTTTATGTTAGTGGCATTTGCTAGATTTTATTTTTTAAATTTGTAATTTTCATAATTTATTTTCCCCTTCTAAATAAATATTATTTTTATATTTTAATCATGTGTTCATCATTTTATTTTCTTTCCTTAAAGAGGACCCCCCAAATTATATAACTTTCAGGCACCCAAAAATTCATTATGGAATCTTGAACAAGTGACTAATTTCTGTGCCTCAGCTTCCTCATTTTTAAAATGTAGACAATAATAGAACCTATCTAGTAAGATTGTTATAAAGATTAATTGAAAAAAAAAAAAAGGATTGAGTTAGTAATGCATAAAACATTGGGCATAGTACCTGGTTGATAGTAAGCACTCAATCAGTGATAATGATTGCTATTAAAATTAGTGTTAATTTCATAGCTACCAAAGAATAAGGGAGCAAAAGAACTGACATATCATCAATAATAATTTTGTATACTGTTAGCATTGCTAGGAAATATTCTCTTGATCCAGAACCAGTGCATGCATTCACGTGTGTTTTTGTGTTTGTTTTTGTTTATGGTGGATATGACACTTCTCAACAGGAAAGAGCTTTGATCCATTTTCATGAAATGCATCCACGAACATAAAAAAAGGTGAGATTACATTTTCATTTGTTGTAGAATATATACTTAAATGTATTAGACATAATTCACATGAGCTTTAATTACTTATTTGCTTTGTATCTAGGGCAATTTCCCGACCTGTGTTTCTCAGAATCTCCACCGATTGAAAAGTAGACAAGGGCTCCTTACCTGGAAGGCGACTGTACACCTTGCCTTCTTCTTCTCCACCACAGCATTCTAAGTCTTTGTTCACAATCTGTCCGCCACAGCACTGCTGGCCATGGCCATCCCGAAGCCTCCCAGCACAGCAAATCTGGTTTCCTGAGGTGGTGTAAGGCATTCGGCCACAGCAGGAGTCGCCGATGCCAGTGGAAACCCGATTGTGCTGTTCATCTGGACAACATACTTCACCTGTCAATTTAGGACAATAACAATCATTGCAGGAGTTAAAAGAAATATGCTTTGACTCACAAGGAAATTTTATCACAATCATCTTGCAGATGCCAACTGGTTGACAGAATTACTAGAAAGAATGCTGTCATTTTGGAGTTACAAAATTTCAAAACAATTTAAAAATTTTCAATTAAAGACGTATAAACATGGGTCTGCTCACATACACACATGGTAACTTAGAGGCAATGCTATGTTACCTATTTTCTCTCTCACCCCTAGTAAATGAACACAGTAGGTCTGGCAACATTGTAAGTGGTATTACAAAAAAGTTTGCCTACAAATACTTTTCTATCTAATTAGTGTAATTTTTTTTGAAAGTGGAGTGGGTTCAGAAATTAACATAAAATTGGTATTGCCTGCATTATAATTTCTTTAACCAAATTTTATTTATTTAAGCAAACAAAATACTTCTGATGTGAAGCTCAGTTAAATGAGAGGAGGTAAAAATATTCTGTATCAAGTCAGCACATTAATACTTTTCTGGGCTATGACAGACACTGAATTTCACTAATGTAGCTGTACTTACATTCCCCCTTTACATGATATTCTGGGAAACTTGAAACAAGAATAAAATAACCTTTTGCCTGGTGCTTTGGGATCAGAGTTTAAATTTTATAAATATCAATAGGCAGCATTTTTTTCTTTTTTTTCCTTTTTTTTTCTTTTTTTGATATGAAGATGCTTCTAAAAGACAGGAAAACTCCAAAAGACAAAAAAAAATTAAATTTATTCTTTTAAGGATAGCTTAGAAAGGACTACCGGCTTGGTGGATCTAAAATTCAAACTGTACTTCTCTCTATCTCATGACCCAACTCTCAGTCGACCTCCTCAGTTGACCTCCTTTATGAACCCTTGAACCTTCACTCTCTCCTTCCTCTTGCCTTACTCCTCTTCTTTTTCCTGCACCTTCAACAGACCCTCTTCCTTCTCTTCCACTTCCCCTTTTAAAACATATCTTTATCCCTGGACAATATCTCTTCATGTTATCCTGCGATCTGTGGTCTGTGAGTATATACACCAGCCTGGCAGGTCTTTTAGTTCTAAGCCTTGGATGGTCCAGATAAGATTTAAATAATCTAGTTAATGACTTACCAAGCCTTCTTAAAAGGAAGGCTCAAGTTCACTGAAGAATTTAGGATTGCCTTAGGAATTTATAGTCCTGGACTCCCTTATCAATTAGTTTATCTATGTGTGAAGTCAAGATATGCCAAAACTTTGTTAGTAAAAGCAAGACGATTTGCTTACCAAAATGATATTAAAAATGTGGGACAATATTTAAGTATGGATAGATATATAAAGAACAAAAAAAACCCAGATACTCTAGCAGGTATCCTTGAAGTCTTTCTTGTCCATATTCATTGGTCAAAAATCCATCCTACCAGATGAAATGGACAAATTACTAGAAACATATAACCTAAAAGACGAATTATGAAAAAATAGAAATTCTGAATAGATGTATAACTAGTAACAAGATTGAAGCAAAGTCCAAACCTCCCAACAGAGAACAATTCTGGATCAATGGCTTCACTGGTGAAATTTACCAAACATTTAAAGAATTAGTATTAATCCTTCTCAAGGCACCTGGGTAACTCAGTGGGTTGGGTTAACTGTCTGACTCTTGATTTAGGCTCAGGTCATGATCTCACGGTTTGTGGGATCAAGCCCTGAGTCGGGCTCCACACTGACAGCACAAAGCCTGCTTGGGATTCTCTCTTTCCCTCTCTCTCTGCCTCTCTCCTCACACATGCTCTCTCTCTCTCTCTCAAATAAATAAACGTTTAAAAAATTCTAATCTTTCTCAAACTCTTCTAAAAAACTGAAGAGGAATACTTTTTAACAAAATTTATGAGGCCAGGTTTACCCTGATATTAGACAGACACTTCAAGAAAAAAACAAAGCAAAAACTACAGACCAATATCCCTTATGAAAATTGATGTAAAACTTCTCAACAAAATGCTAGTGAACTGAATTCAAGAGCACATTTAAATGATTATACCACATTACCAAGTGGGATTTATTCCTGGGAAGCATGAAAAGATGATTCAACATATGAAAGTCAATCAATATGATATACTATTTCAACAGAATGGAGAAAAAAAAATACATGATTACCTCAAATGATGTAGACAAAGCATTTGACAAAATCCAACACCATTCTAGTATAAAAACATTCAACCAACTAGGAATAGAAGGAAACTACCTCAACATAACAAAGGATGTGTATGAAAAACCCACAACTAACATTATAATCAGCAGTGAAAGCTTTTCTTCTAAGATCGGGAAGAAGATGAGGCTGTCAGTTTTTGCTACTTCTATTCAACATAATATTGAAATAGATAGCCAGCCAGAGCAGTTAGGCAGGACAAAGAAATGAAGGACAGCCCAGTTGAAATGGCCTAAGAAAAATTATCTCTGTTCACAGACTATATAACCTCATATGTAAAAAAAAAACCCTAGAGATTCCACCAAAATCCTGTTAAAACTAATAAAAGAATTCAGCAAAGTTGCAGAATACAAAACCAATATGTAAAAATTAGTCGTGTTTCTATACACTAAGAATCAACAATCTGAAAAGGAAATTTTTTTAAAAGCAATTCCATTTAACATAGTATATAAAAAAACCCACTTAATAATAAGCTTAACCAAGGAAGTGGAAGACTTACACACTGAGAAGTACAAAAAACTGATGAAAGAAGTTAAAGAAGACATAAAGAAATAAGACATCCCATGTTCATGAATCAAAAGACAATATTGTTAAGACATCAATACTACCCCAAATGATCTATAGAGTCAATGCAATCTGTATCTAAATCCCAACAATATTTTTTGCAGAAGTAGAAAATATATCCTAAAATTGCAATGGAATCTCAAGGGATCCTAAATAGCCAAAACAATCTTGAAAAAGAACAGAGTTGGAAGGTCTCATATTTCCTGATTTCAAAACTTACTACAAAGATGCAATCAATACCACAAAGATACAGTTAACAATCAAACAGTGTGGTCCTGGTACAAAGATAGACAGACCAATGGAAAAGAATAGACAGCCCAGAGATAAAACCTTACAAAATGACCAAATAATTTTCAACAAGGGTGCCAAGACCATTTAATGAGGAAAGGACCATCTTTTCAACAAACACTGCTGGGAAAAGTAAATATCCACGTGCAACAGAATGAAGTTGAACACTTACCTTATACATACACCATATACAAACATCAACTCAATGTGGTCAAAGGCCTAAATGTAAAAGCTAAAACTATAAAATTCTTAGAAGAAACATAGGTGGAAAGCTTCACGACATTGGATTTGCAATAACTCTTGAATGTGAGATCCAAAGTACAAGGCAACCAAAGAAAAGTAGATGAATTGCACTTCATAAAAACTTAAAAGTGTTATGCATCAAAAGACACTATCAACTGAGTCAAAAGGCAACCCATGGGAGAAGACACTTGTAAATCATATAAATAATAAGAGACTAATATCCAAAAAGTCTAAAGAACTGCCACTTAACAACAAAAACACAAACAACCCAATCAAAAAAAAATGTCTAAAGCACTCTTATAGACATTTCTCCAAAGAAGATATTCAGATGACCAGTAATCATATGGAAAGATGTTGAATATTATTAATTATTAGGTAAATGCATATCAAAATCACTATCAGATATTACTTCATACCCAGAAGAACAGCTATTATAAACAAACAAACAAAAACCCACAGAAAATAATATGCTAGTGAGGAATTTGAGAAATTAGAACCCTTGCACATAATAAACTTGCACATTGCTGTTGGGAATATAAAGATATTTTTTTAAATGTTTATTTATTTTTGAGAGAGAGAGAGGAAGATAGAATGCCAGCATGGGAGGGGCTGGGAGAGAGGGAGACACAGAATCTGAAGCAGGCCCCAGGCTCCAAGCTGTCAGCACAGAGCCTGATGCGGGCTCAAACTGACAAACCATGAGATCATGACCTGAGCTGAATGAAGTCAGACACTTAACTGACTGAGCCGACTAGGTGTCCTATTGTTGGGAATATAATATGGTGTAGCTTCTGTGAAAAACATTCCAGCAATTCCTCAAAAAAGGACACACAGAATTTCCATATGATCCAGGAATACCACTTGTGGGTAGAAAGCTAAAAAAAATAATCATAATGGAAAGCAGAGACTCAAACAGATATTTGTACACCAATGTTCATAGCAGTATTACTCACAATAGCCATAAAGTGGGAACAACCCAAATATTCATCAACAGGTGAACGGATAAACAAAATGTGGTGGATACATACTATGGAATGTTACTCAGCCTGAAAAGGAATATGATTCTGACATATGCTACAACACAGATGAACCTTGGAAACATTACAGTAAGTGAAAGAACCAATCACAAAATGGCAAATATTATATGATTCTACTTATATGAAATACCTAGAGAAATCAAATTCATAGAGATGGAAAACAGAATGGTGGTTGTGAGGGGCTGGAGGTAAAGGACAATGGGGAGTGAATGTTCAATGGGTACAGAGTTTCAGTTTAGGAAGATAAAAATGTTCTGTAAACAGTACTGGTCCTGACTGCACAACTACGTAAATGTATTCAGCGCTATTAAACTGTGCACCTAAAACTTGTTAAAATGATAAATTTTGTTATGTCTCCTGTAATGCCCCTGATTTCGAATCTGAGAGACCACCAAGGAGCCGATACCGATGCAAACGCATGAGGGTTTATTTGCAAGCTCGAGCTTGGGCCCAAGTATACCCGACACAGCGGAGCAGGGACTTGGACCCCTAGGTTAAGAGGCGTAGCAGTTTTATACGGGCCAGTGGCCAATGAGATTGTAACACACACAGAAAGTTGCATAGTCATGTCAGTCCACACGCAGGTGGCCAATTGAATTACAATTTACCCTATAGTAATTGTTTGAACTAGCCTATCACTCTGGTCAGAACTGGCGCACAAGTTTGGTGGGCAAAAGGCGGGGTTTACATTCTTTGGTGGTTAGGGGTTCCGCATTCTATATGAGCCGGTTTCCAGTAAGGGTGTGCTCAGCGGCTTGACTAGGGTGGGGGAGTATCTTAAGCAATAAGTAGGTCATGTGGGGGTTATACATGACATGGTGGGTATAGCACAAAATGGAGTTAATCTTGCTCTGCTTGTCCAGGGGTAGGGGATTTTTGTTCAATTCCTTGGGTCCCACACTCCTTTACCACAATAAAAAAGTCCAGTTCCATAAACAGGGGAAACATAATTCCATGCCTGGCTTCAACAGACCACTTAGCTACCACCAGGAATACTCTGGCCTCAAGAGAAATCAAGACTTCATAATTTCTCAGAAAACAGAAGATAGGTTAGTAGACTGTGCCTTCTCTAAATCATAAGAGCTTGGTGAGCATTTGGAAGATACTTTGGCTCAGAAAAAAAAAAAAGGAAAAAATAGATCAGATTAAGAGCTTTTCAGATTAAGCAATTAGATAAAGCAAAAACAAGGACACATCTATGTCTAGTCTACAAAAAGACAACTGTCATTATTATAAGAAAAAAGGGCCATTGGAAGAACATTTGCTCTACTTTAGCTAGAAAGATAGACCCAAAAAAGGAAAAAGACAAAACACTGATAAAACAACCCCTGTCTGTGAGAGTAGCTGCTCTGGTCAATTTATAACTGCCTTTAACACAAAAAACAGAACTTTTCATGCAGTTATAGAAATAGAAGTTTTCATATGTAATTAATATTGGGGCTACATGATCTACCATAAATTCTACTATATTTCTTTTTTTAAATAATTTTTTAAAATATTTACTTATTCTTGAGAAGGAGAGAGTGTGAGCAGGGGAGGAGCAAGGAGAGAGAGGGAAAGGCAGAATCTGAATCAGGCACCAGGCTCTGAGCTGTCAGCACAGAGCCCAACGTGGGGCTCGAACCCAGAGACCACAAGATCATGACCTGAGCCTAAGTCAGATGCTTAGCTGACTGAGCCACCCAGGCTCCCCATCTATATTTCTATCATTCCTTCCTAGGAATAAGAGATAGAAATTTCAAATGCCTTTCAGACTCTGTCTTTGTCTTTGTCTTCTCTGTAATCGACACACTTTTTTGTTACTTAGTAATTCTACTCTGGTGCATCTGATGGGAGGAGATCTACCTTGTAAATGGGATGCCAGTATTAAATGTGGACCCAGAAACCTCTTAATGGAACTCCCAGAAGAATCCCCAGCCTGTAATTTGATGATGGCACAGATTGATTATCTAATACCTGATGCCTTCATGATCCACATTTCATATCTTGAATCTGTCTTCAAGAGCCTGTGGGTCAAGGAGTATTTAGATATGGGATTCATAGAGGAGGCTAAACCCTTAAAGGTCTTTATAAATCTGGCTATGTCCTTCTTGAAACTGGCTAAAAATCCACTAAAAAAATTGCTGTTGAAGAAAATCAGGTCCATTGTATCCACATACCTTCAGAAAAGACTTGTTATTCCCCATAGTAACTCTTATAATATCCTATTTGTTCCATCAAAAAGATAAATGACTGTATACCATTTTGTCCAAGATTTTAGGGTCATTAACAAGATTGTGCCTCCTCACTTCCTGTGGTTCCCAACCTAATACTATCCTCTCTTTAATCCCTGAGACAGTTGCTTAATTTAGAGTAATAGAAGTATTCTCAACAGTTTTTCATTTACTCTTGCACTCAGACTTTTAATTCACTTGGGATAGCTATGCCCCAAGAGTTTATAGAAATGCCACTTTAATTCTCACAATTATTTAACCTTAACCTTAGTGTGGTAAGCAGAATATGACCTCCCAAAGATGTCCATGTACTAATCTCTGGAACCTGTGACTGTGTTATGTTGTATGGCAGAAGGGGACTAAAGTAGCAGATGGAATTAAGTTTGATAATGCTATGTTAGAAAGGTTTGAATGGCCACTGTAAGCCTGGAAGATGGAAGGAGGCCACTAGGCAAGGAATGTGGGCAGCCTCTGGAAGGTGGAAAAGGTAAGAAGAAGGATTCTCTCTCCTAGAAGGGAAGGCAGCCTGGCTGACATTGATTTTCACCCAGTGAGACCCATTTGGAGCTTCTGACCTTGAGAAATGTCAGATATATAAAACTGTGTTGGTTTAAGCCACTAAGTTTCTAGTAATTTGTTACAGTTGCCCCAAGAAGCTAACATACTGAAGATACTGGATTTCCTCATTAAAACTCCACTCTCACACAATGTGTGGTTCACCTTCTGTTATGTTCCCCAGAAAGCTTGACAAATTGATTCTCCGTGTTTGTTGACAGTAGTAGCACACAAAGGACACAGTTTCCAAGCTCCATTTTTTCAGAACAAAGCATAGTTTCTAGGGTCTAGAGTTTAGACTGTGATGTCATGAAAAATGGGAAGTTTCTTTCTCTTTAAAGGTTGGAAGCTATTTGTGACTTCCCCAGTCAATTGCTAAAACTCAACTTAGATAAAGGATTGCTTGGTCCCTTAGAATCAACAAGAATCAATGAGGATCTTTGGTCTCATAGGATCTCAATGTCCATTAGACATTTGATTCCTAGCTTTTATGAACTGGCTACCCTTTAATAGGATGTGATGAAAGTGGACACACTTGAGTCTTTGCTCTAGAGTAATTCCTAAGAGACTATCTTCTGTCGCCTAAAGGATTCCTGTTAACCCCATTTAGTCTTATGCTCCCCAATTGCTATCAACTTTTCCTTCTATTTGCACATGAAAGCTTTGGGGGTTCTAATTCAGGAGCTCAGTGGAAATCAGAGATATTGGGCTCCCAGTAATATTACTTAGTTTAAGTAACTTAATGAAGGTCTAACAACTAATAAGTGAAACAGATGAGATGTGAAACCAGGCAGTTTGACTCCAAAGCCCATCATTCTTATCTACTAATTACTCAGCATCAAACCAGCAAAACCCTATACAGAATTTTGTTCTTTCATTAAAATATGATCATAGACAATATTCCCTGAAATAAGGAGTCTAGTCTCTGGGACATTTTTGCTTGCTTTCTTTTATTACGGATTTTCAATGTAATTTTAATGGAGATGAATTTCCTTTCTTTCTGTTCTACCAATATACCAGAAAAATATATTAAGTTACATGTATGCAGTCATCACATTATTATATAACACAATATCTCTAATGATTCAATCTAACTTAAAACAATTTTTAATGTTTATTTATTTTTGAAAGAGAGAGAGAGACACAGGTGAGCTGGGGAGGGGCAGAGAGAAAAGGAGACACAGAATCCAAAGCAGGCTCCAGGCTCTGAGCTGTCAGCACAGGGTCCAATGTGGGGCTCAAGCTCATGAGCCATGAGATCATGACTTGAGCTGAAGTCCAACACAACCGACTGAGCCACCCAGGCACTCCAATCTAATTTCAATCATGCAAATTTCAATCTTGACTAATGGGGTGACTTGGTCTTGTTTCTACGTCTTACTTTTCTTATTTATAAAATGGAAATTGAATTCTAAGGCATACTACTTAAACATTTTTTTATTTAAAAAAATCATACGTTGAAAATTGACCTTTTTGGGGACACATAGCTCTATGAATTTTAACACAGAAATACAATTAGGATACAAATGAACTTCAACTCCCCCCAAAACTCTGTACTATTCTTTCACAGTCACACTCTCCTCCCACCCATCAGTCTTGGCAACCACTGATTTGCTCCCCTTCGCTAGAGATTGTCTTTTCATTTGGGTAGGCCATACGAATGTACTCTTACAATAAGTAACTTTTTGAAATTGGCTTTTTTCACTCATCATAGTATCTTTTTATTACTAGTAATAGATCATAGATCATATCTATTTATTACAAGTTTGTTCCTTTTAATTGCTGGGCAGTCTTCCTTTGTGTGGATATACCACTGTTTGTTCATTTACCCACTGAGGGACATTTGAGTGGTTTCTGGTTTTTGGCAATTATGCGTAGAGCTGCTATAAACATTTGTGAGCAGGTCTTTGTGTAAACATAAGTTTTCATTTCTCTAGGGAAAATACAGAGTGGGCCAAGGCATAATCAGGTTTCTCTCAAAATATGAATTCCTAGAATGCAAGGGGCAGTTGGTTTAGTTGATAGTCTTTGAAAGGATCCTATAACATGGTATTTATAAGCAGAAGAAAATTCTAAATTTTTAATGATGAATCTACTAGAGGCCAATGAAGGAGGAATGAGCCTACAGTGACTAGTAAAGTCACTGTACTTGTTATATTCCTTTGGGTAAAAGGACTTTCAAATTTGGTCTTGAATGTGGTTGCCCCTATTTCTTAAATCTCCTTAGCCAGAGAGCAGTCTCTTCTTGACAAACTTTCTTTAACATAATGTGTCACATGGGCCAGGGCAGCACCAGTTAATTAAATATCACTTAGGACAACAGTGGGCTTAGAAAAAAACGTATCGTCCACATCTATCTATCTATCTATCTATCTTGGGGAAAACTAACATTTTTTAAAGCCAGTTTGAGGATAACACATATTAATTGGTTTAAATATTTTAGCTACATTTCCTCGAATCCCTCAGAATCTTACTTAGTTACTGACAGAAGAAAAAGGTTTTATAAAAAGAGATGTGGATTATATCAATGAGAAGCAAAACTGATTTTTTTCCCTCAAAAAAGGTCTATTAGACAAAAGATACAAGGATCAGTCACCTTCTCATTAACCTCTCAAAATGAATCTATTTCACGACAGGCTTAAAAATGTTTTCTCTCTAAAAGCTACCAGTCTTAACAGTTAATTGTTATTCTTATCAAAGAATGACCCACATTAACATTTAGCTTGAGGTCATTAGCATATTTATAAAAAAAAGAGGAGGGGAATAAGCATTCTTTCCTCCGCCACGCTTTGTTACTGGGTGCTGTGAAGGCAAGTTGTGAGAAAAAAAAATGAAGTAAATATTATTAACCAATATTTCAGACTTATCTGTAAATATCAAAATGCCTGTACCCATCTCAGCCTTGAAGTGACAGAGTACTGACTGAATTTTAATTGCATTTAGATACAAGATGGCTTGGGGTCACTATGCTTTCTTTCTTGATGTAAACAGTGTTAAAGTAGTTAACAAAGACCATTGGCTGAGCATAGAGGTTACAATATAATCTCTTCATTTGGGTACATTGAGATGAATGATTTCGGCAAAACACTCTCTTTGATTATTCCATGAGATTGGATTTTTTTTTCCCTTGATACCATGGTAGGCATTCTAATACTGTGAAAAATGAACTAGTTAAAAGGAGTCCAAAGTGGGCCATGCTCAACAGTTTGGAAGATATTAAAATGTTTGAGGTTTGAGTGAGCATGTGGCATATGTGCATGTCATATACAGATCATGAAGGTTTTAAAAACTCTGTGTCAAGGGGAGTGTAGGTAGCTCAGTCAGTTGCACGTCCAAATTTGGTCCAGATCATGATCTCACAGTTCGTGGGTTCTAGCCCTGTGTGGGGCTGTGCTGACAGTTAGGAGCCTGGAGCCCGGGTCAGGTTCTGTGTCTCCCTCTCTCGCTGTCCCTCCCCCGCTCACGCTCTGTGTCTCTCTCAAAAATAAATAAACATTAAAAAAAATTTAAAAACTCTTGTTTCAAAAGTTACTTACCGAAAAGTTGTGAATAATGTCAATAAATGGCTTAGTTCATTTTTTAGGGAGAAAAGAGTTAAATTTTATTTTATTTTTTTAAAAAGATCATTTTCTTAGTTTGAAATCTGACACGTTGTTAGGATTGAAAAGGTGACAGGCAAATCTCCTAAGAGTTAATAGCTGTGATGGGTGCAACCAATTATTTTTCATCAAGTCAAAGGGACAGAGAATATTTTCTCAGAGTGTAAACAGTTAATTACAAATCATAACATCAAAGATTTTAATGTGACTTAGAAATAAAAACACCATTATCTAACTCTCTGCTAGAATTAGAGGAAAGCCTGTGTGATCCATTGGTCTGAGCAACAGGAAGAAAACAACAGAACATGCCCATCTCATCTATTTAATTATATTTTTCAGGGCAACTTTTTGCCTGGGAGGGAAGACAGGAAATGTAGTTGACAACTCCCCAAGTGCAAACTATTTTGAGAGAGTAACACATTTGGTAGAGTTTGATTAGTTGCTAACGCTATGATTTCCAGTATAAAGAAGTTAACCGTTTTCTACAAAATCCTTATTTTCGTCACCATTGTGTTTTCTTACTTGGAAGATCTAGTTGATTAAGAGTTATTCAATTATGCAAGTATTTTTGCAAGAGAATAAGATATAACGGTATGGTTGTAAAGACAGATTTTTCTATTGATATTAAGGAAAAATTAAGAAGAGTAGAGATTCTCTGCTTTGAATAAACTTGCATGGTATTTAATTACCTCACCTTTCCTTTTTGCTCCAGTGTTTTGCCAAAGAGATGCTGGATAAGACAATTTCTCCTTTTACTTATGCTGGGTAAATGTATTTATGCCAAACACAAGGTAAAATACCTGAATTAAGTAGATGTTTGGCATAAATTTCATGTTAAACTAGATATCTCAAAGCATTCAGCTTTTCCTGGGCATCTGAACACTTAACTTTCTTCTCTTTGCCTCATATCCATTTTCTGTGCTTCTAAAGACGTAGGCATTAAACTTAGGTGGTAGGAAAAAAAATCTGTATTGTCAATGGCTTTTCCAGGATAAACACTAACTGCCAGTGACGATAGTGAAGATATTTAGAAGTCTGGAATAGTCATTTTAAAAACTATGTTAATACATATTAACATATGTTTGTTATGTAATAGTAACTATTTTGCCTCTTTTTCCCCCATATTCATTTGTTTTGTTTCTTTGATTCCACATATGAGTGAAATGAGATGGTATTTGTCTTTCTCTGACTGACTTATTTCAGTTAGTATAATACTCTCTAGCTCCATCCACGTTGTTGCAAATGGCAAGATCTCATTCATTTTTATGGCTGAGTAATATTCTATTGTATATACCACATCTTCTTTATCTATTCATCAGTCCATGGGCATTTGGGCTCTTTGCATAATTTGGCTATTGTTAATACTGCTGTAAACATTGGCGTGCACAAACTCTTAATTATAGAGCGTAAACTGAGGGTTGCTGGAGAGGAGGTGGGTGGGGGGGGTGGATTAAATAGGTGATGGGTATTAAGGAGGGCACTTTTCGTGTTGAGCACTGGGTGTTTTATGTAAACTAACATTGTACTGTATGTTAACTAACGGGTATTTAAGTAAAAACCTGGAAAAAAAAAGTAATAAAGTAAATAACAGATTTCCACCCTCCCTCCCCCACCCACCCAAAAAGAGTAAGTAGAGTAGAGCATGGATTTTGGAAAGACACACTGAAACGTGTCCACCCCCAGCTATGTGAATTTGGCTATGTCATTGACCCTTTCGGAACTCGTTTCCTTATTTGTAAACTTTAGAGAAAATGCCAATCTCCTAGTTGTGAAAAGTATATAAGGTATCATAAGTAAAACCTTTAAATACAGAACCTACCAGAGACTTTGTGTTTTATAAATACCAATGGTTATTGTCTTTATTCTCAATTGCATTCACTGGACATTGTGTAGTTGAAAGTTGGACAATGGTTTATTCAGTCAGCTGATAGAAATAAAAAAAAAATAGGGTGGGGAGGGAAAGATCCCTGTTTGCTATTCTTTGTTGCAACCCTCTTTTTGCCCTACCTAGCCTGATAGTGGACTAGTCTCAGAATTTGGGTTTCTGATACATCCGGGAAAAATACATAGTCCAGAATAGAAATGGAAGACATGAAGAATGGCTTCATGCAGTGGAACACTTAGAAAGTCATAGAATTTATGGTGAAAATTTTTAGCCACATGATTGAAATAAAGTCACAAAATAAAGAGAGTTATCCAGGTCTGGATATATTTCCTTATGTAGTAGATACTGTAAGTCCCTTGTATTCCCTCTCTTTTTTGTACCTAGTCTTGCTTAAATTTCAACAAAGCTGAGGGAAGAAATTATATTTAAAGCAGGCCATTGGCTATGTGTTAGTCATTGAATTTTTGTTGTTTAGGTGCTTGAAGTAGTTGGCTGGCATGAGTCATGTGTTGGCTTTTTCAGCTTCCCAGATTACCGATGTAGGGGCCAAGGGCAGCCTCCCCAAAATGAGCCACACTGGAGCGAAGATTATTTTGAGTTGAAGGCAACTGAGACTTTGCAGGCTGAAGAGAAACTTTTGTCCCTCTCTTAACTACATAGAATAATCTAAATTGGGGGTCTTTCCCAGAATAAGGGTTATTAGCAGAGATAAATTTCATCTGAATGACCCATCTATACAGCAGGGCAAACATCTAATTACCAAACATCTACTCTTCTTTCTACTGCCCTGTGAAGTGCATTCCTTTCCTCTGATGTCTCAGAGCCCTACACCCTTACCCTTAGTTCAGAATGACGTGTATACTTCATTTTGCCTGGCTGCCATTGGAATTTCCACGTCTGTGCAGATTCCTCGTACATATGGCATTAAATTGGATTTTCTCCTGTTAATCTGCCTCGTGTCAATGTGATTTTAACGCAGCTAGAGGGACCTTGAAGAGGAGAGGAAGTCTTGCCCCCTGACGCTGAGCACACCCGGAAATGATTCTCACCTGGTAGAATTCTGATATAATACCCAGAGCAGCAGTGATGATTGGGTTGAGCCTCTCGTATTCGGCCACCACAGCAAACCCCAGTTGAATTCAAAACGAATGGGATATACTTCTCTTCACAACAGTGGTGCCCAGGCTGGGGGTCATGGAGGACTCCATTACAACAAACCTGAAGTCGGGAATTGGGATTAAAGAAATATGAGCGCAATTCAAAGTACTATACCCCATCCTATCTCACGTGATACAATTATGTTCTAATAGGCCTTGACCTGAGACCAAATGTAGTACAGTATTGATAAAAATTCAGAAGTTTGAAAAATGCATTTCTCCAGCATCATTTCAATTCTATAAATGCTATCTGATACCATGTAACTTTTTAAGACTTTAAACATGCTTTGTGCTCTATTATATTATCACACTCTATACATACGAATTATCCTTTGAATGTCAGTGCTCCCAATGTAAAGAAGATTTAGAATTGTAAATGAACAATTACCTTCATATATATGTTTTTATTTTAATGACTGTTTAATTTGAAAACACATTTATGGAAACCTGTCTCTCACTGATCTTTCTTTTCCTTTTAATAAGTAGTATTATCCTTATAATTTAGATGATCACTTATTTATGAACCCAATCTTCAGACAAGGAAGTCTCAATAGTCTAACATTTATATATATGTATATGTGTATATATATATATGTGTGTGTGTGTGTGTATACATATGTGTGTATATGTATATATATATATATACACACACACACACATATATATATGTATATATATATATATATATATATAGGCCACCACATTAAAAAAATTATATGGAAATTAATTTTGAAAAGCCCTTTCAATAATGTGTGTTTTTTTTCCAGGAGCTGTAGAAGAAATTACGTGCTTGAACAATCAAATAATTATTTGCATGCTCACTTGAGGTCTGAGAGACTGACACTCCGTATATATAACAAATCAAATGCTAAATAATTGCTGAAATGTAGCCTCAGAACCTACACTTGGCATAAGTCACATTAATTAGATAGAAGCTTCCTGTGGCAGACAACGGCAACCACTATTTAAGAGGTGTTTCTCTTTTTCCATTTTGCACATTGCTATTTCTAGCTTGCACCCACATATGATTCAAGCTAACTATGAGGCAGTAGACTGTGGACTCTCTAAGTCTTCATAAGGGCCACTAGCTTGGGATTTCGTTCATTCTTCAAAAATCATCAAAGATCAAAGAAACAGGGCCGTTAAAAATCAAAGTCTACCCTGTGGTTTGTCAGGTAGCGATACTAAACCAACTGTAATGAATTTCTTTTTCTGTATTTAGTTATTAGCAATGAGGATTCAAAATTAGTCTAATGCCAAAGATACACCGGGTGATTCTTCTCTTTGATGTCATACCCTGTATGAAAGGTGAATTTTGAAATCATGCCCCATCTTTAAGACTTAAGCAAAATTTTTTTATGTGTTTCTTTGAGATTTAAGGATGGTGGTCATTTTTGCTTTCAGGGTAAAACAACACATGCCTTCCTCTTATTTTTTGACAGGGACCTAAAATCTTGTCCTTTGTTATACGGTCTCAAAGTATTTGTTAAAGTCCAATTCACATAGAGTGTGTTTCTAGATACTTAAGCTCATCCAGCCTTTTCTTTTAGCAGGCTTGTCTAGTACTTACATTTTCTTGTGAAACTTTCACTGAAATGTTTATTTAAATTTTTTTAAATGTTTTTATTTATTTTTGAGACAGAGAGAGACAGAGCATGAACAGGGGAGGGGCAGAGAGAGGGGGAGACATAGAATCGGAAGCAGGCTCCAGGCTCTGAGCTGTCAGCACAGAGCCCAATGCGGGCTTGAACTCACAGACCGTGAAATCATGACCTGAGCTGAAGTCGGACGCTCAACCAACTGAGCCACCCAGGCGCCCCATCATGAAATGTTTATTAAGTGATGATGGCCCCTTAGAATTGGCTCTTTCAATTCCATTGCCATTCTCAAGCTCCTTTAGACACATGAAATTTATGCCCTTTTTCTAACCCCCTTAGGTTTAGATCATTGGTGGTTCCCCAAAATGAAATTTTAAGCAATCGTTTCTCTTGGGAGGCCTCCATATAAAGAGAATATTTCTTAATCTATTAATTCAGTCTTCAAGTTAGCTGCCTCAGGAAACCTATATGGAAATTTTATTAAGTTGAGCTGATAAATGTGTACCTAATATTTGAAGAGACTTTTGCTTATCTTATGGTTTCCCAGAGCAAGTCTGTAATCTAGTGATTCTCAAAATATGGTTCCTGGAACAGATCCTGGCTGTTTAGTATGGCTACCAGAGGCATCAGCTGGGAACATGTTAGAAATGCAAATTTTCATGCCCCGCCCAAGATTTCCTGAATCAGAACTTCTGGGGCTGGGACCTGCTATCTGTGTTTTAACAAGCCCTCCAGGGTCTGATGTTCACCAGGGTTTGAATACATGGTAAAGTTTGTATGCGTATTTAAGTCCTCCTGGTATTTGAAGTGATTTAGCCAAAAAAATTCTTAGTCTCCTTTCTATCTCTCTCCAACCTCTCACTCAAGAAATACATATTCATAGTGAACTCTAAGCAGAAATTTACAAACAATTGCTTTCTCTTGAGATTTTAATTGACTTCCTTTACTCTTTTACTGTCAATATCTGTGTGTGTCCTTAATCCTTAAAATAATAAGCCTTTGCTTAATGCATCAAAGATTTCTTTCTTTCTCCTAGAGAACATTTTTAATAGGCAAATTTATTCCAGCATTTTTCCCTTCAGAAATACTAAATTTTATTTTATTTTATGAATGTATGTTCCTCAGATAGTGTACATTTAATGGCCTAAAGTAATGTAAAACCAAGTCATAATGACAATTCTGGAGCCTAAGTGTCAAAAAAAAAAGTGTAGTTAGTAACTGTTAGTTTTATAACATTTCTTAGATGATAACTACTGCTTGGCCAGTGTCAGCTGTAGTAATTTGTATTTTGATCCATATTGCTTCAACAACTCACTTTCTTAATTACTGTGTCTTTCTGCAGTGAATCTTTTGAATTTAGCAACAGCTTTAGTCATTAAATGTGTGATGTTGTTGTTGACAAATAGGAACATTATTTCATTATATGAAATCCTACCTTCAAACTAAGGATTTTCTGCATCGTTTGTCAATAAAACCCATTTACAAACTCCTCTGTCTGGCTGTATTATTGATCTGATCCCTAAACTGCAACTAATATGAACATTAATCTGCAAATGGCCATAATTTTAAAATATTTCTGACAAACCATGGAAGGTCCTGTTCACAGTTACTCATCAGTGTCAGGTAAACAAACACCCACTTGTAGCTGAATGGATTTGTTGTAAAGAAAATTCAAGTCATTCAATCAAATACAAAGTCGGGAGTTCCTTACCATTTCGATAAACTAATATTTCCTGGGAAGATGATGAAAAACGAGAAGGCTAAGATGCTCATGAGGATGACAGGGTTTTTATAAGCATCCTTTCTTTTCCACGGGGTCTTCCTGATAGACTAGTGGAAAAATTGATCGTGACAAACCATGGTTTAAGAAGCAAGTGATTTCACCTGGAGTGTTTAGTGAGAAAATCATATTTCAGTGACTCATTTGAAAAGATATACCTTAGCTTCAGGAGAATAACACTTGTGTCCACAGATAGCTTTCGGTTTTTGACACTTCACTGCCTTGCAGAGATCACTACTGTGGTCCTTCATTAACTTCCGGGTTTTAGGGCATGAATGCCATGTTTTACGTAAGAGATCATATCCGAGAATGATGCCATTTGGCTTCCCTGGAGACATCCAATCAACTTGAAGGGATCTGCAATGGATAGAATAATCAATAACTCTGAAAAGACCACATTTAACATTGCTGCCATCGGCCTCATGTACTCTCAATTAATCTTCCAGATTGGTCAAAAGGTCCATTTTGTCAACAACTTCTTAATTAAAAAGCTGAAGCCAAAGAAGTTATATACTAATGTATAATATGCTCATATATGTTACTACCAGATAATATGTTTGGAGAATCAATGAAAACTAAGTAAGCTTTTGGGAGGATGACAAATGGCAAGAGTCCAGTGATCTCCCACTTTAAATTTTGGAGACCAGAAGAAAGTACCATTGTTTTGGCTAATCAGGAAAATCAACAGAAAATGTTGGTTTCATAAGTAAAATTAAGCCACAAGTAATAAGACTTGGTAAGTAGCGTGGAAATTAGAACAGGTGGCAGACCTAATCTCTACTTGAAATCACCTTCTCCTTTGCCAGCCCAGACTAGCGATGTGTCACATAGTTGCCCAATGATATGCAACTATAAAACCACAGTGGAAGCCTCGGAAGGTTCCGAGGCAATTTCAGCTTTCTTGGCACAGCCACTACTTTTCCCCTTTCTCTTCCTTTCCGCTAAACACGATGTCTGGAACTTCAGTAATGATCTTGCAGCCACTTGAGAAAGATCAAAATCATCACAAAAAGGCCACCATGTTATTTGGGTAAGCTGAACCAATGCCAGCAATAATGTACAATCTGTACAACTATTTACTTAAACTTCTGTTGTTGGGTGTTTTGTTACACATAGCCAAAATAACTGCCCATATCGATAAAGTCTTGTTATCAATAGATAAACTTATCTATTATTAAAAATAATTGGTAAATTTACTTATAAATACAACTTATAAATTTTATCAAATGATAAATGATAAAATTCCTCTCAATTCACTGTACTTTGATATACCTTAATTTTAACTTCTATAAACAGACTTGTTTCTCTAGTAATTCTTCTAATGTTACAGTCAGACATGTTTTGTGGTAAGGAAACATAGGAATTGGAAGTTTCCACAACAAATATCTTTACATTATAATATTCTAGGAGATGTGTGATTCTTAAAAATTGAGCAACAATTTCATTCTAAGTATGGGTATACTTTTCAGGGAGGGGTTGGTATGCAATGAGGGCATAATATCTGACTAAAACTTTATTGCACTTTCAATGATCTATTAATATTTCATTTGTTGAAATGAATGAAATCAGAACATCAAGCTTTCCAGTAGGAATCAGCCCTGAATAAAATGATTTACTCTCAGGTTAATGCTATAGAACTTTAATTCTGCACTTAGGACTACTTGCCAGAATAATACAACCTAAATGACATAGCCGTACTATCTTTAGTGTTTTTTAAATAAGCTCTATAAGCAGAATAGTTAAAGTTTTTAATAAAGCCCCAGAGATTTGGATATGACATATTCTTGCAATTTAGCATGGCAAGGGAAGCCTACTATTTGCAAAACACTAGGTAATGCAAAATAATAATTATTTTTATTCTCATTGTTTTCAGAAAAAGGGGTGGAACTCTGACATGCAAGATTAATTCTATTTTTATAATTCCAGAATTTCCAACTACAGCAACTAACCAAATGACAAATAGTTATAGGGCATTTTTATACAGAACACTCCAGTAGGTACTTCGAAGGAGAGCAAGCACATATAAGCTTAGTCCCTATACTTTAAACTCTCCCAATAAAAATCTCACAATAACTCATGTGACCACTTTTCTGCCATTGTGCTAAATGGTATTTTTGTTATACCTTTCATTTTAAGAGGAAATATATCTTTACAGGCAAAATTACTGGACCCTATCAGAATTCCAAGTGACATCATGTATTAGGAATTCAATTAAGACCAAACATTTACATTAAAAAGCAGCAGTCAAGATAAACCTTGACATTTTAATAGACTGCTAAAAAAAAAGAAAATTATTATTTCATTTTCTTAGGGGTACAAACATAACACATTCACTAATAAGACTCTGTAGATAGGAAATTAATGTCACCTACAAGAGAGCAGTTTCATAGGTGACTTCTGTAGTCACCATTATTATTCTAAGGTCTTTGTCCAACTCTTAAAATTAATTCCACATTTTCCAGATACCTCTTTTGTATTCACTGCATAATCAACTACAGGAAAGACTACATTTAAGTGACATTCAAAGGTCTGGCTTTTCCACAAAAGCTGATGAACTAGGAAAGTCTAGAAAACACCATGCAGAATACCACACCATTGTAACTTTTCTTTCTAGCAGAGCAAGACTGTGAAGTGAGACTGCTTATATTTTTAGCGATAACATGAACAGTTTTGCTCTTGAGGATCTGAGTCTGAGGCACGAAGGTAAATGATCAAAGAAGAGTAGCGAGTTTAACACCTATACATCTCTCATTAGAACCAAGGAGAGTGACACTGAAAAACCTTTTGGTTGCTGATTTCAAATGAAAGACATCTCTGAGAAACATGCACCATTATAAACGGAATTGGTGGTCTCATTCCTTTGATGTTTAAGAGCAAAAATAGAAGAAACGTTCTTATACCATAGGAATGAATGTTAAATATTGGGGAAACAAGCTGAAGCTTTTTGGTATAGATTAGTAAAGGTTGCATGCTCACACAGAAAAGTAAACCAACAGTGAATCCTTGAATGAAATATTTTGCAGATTTGTTCATAAAGTCATGATTAGATTTTATTTAACTCCCAGAACGTAAGGACTATGATTTAAGCTACCTTAATAAAGTTTCTGATGAAAACTACTATATCTACACACATTTTGATACATGGATTCATTGATTATTCAGATATTTCAGTTGGAGTTATTTCCTTTAATTATGTCACCCTGTTAGTAGATTTACTATTCTATCTCTGTTAGTATTATCTACCACTGTAGTCACCACCACAATGATCATCATTTTCAGTCCTTACTTCAAGAAGTATAAACTAATATTGAGGATAGAAAGGAGTATGGGAAAATCATTTCTTTATCACCTGCCTTGATACAGGTGAATATTAAAATGTTACAGGTCAGACAAAATTTTATGAAGAATTAGGGTTCCCACTGGTATTCTTCAACATTTTATTCTATTATTACCATTTGGTCAAAATGTTCTTGTTTAAGCTAAAGGAAAAAAATCTTCATATACCTTAAGATATCAATTTAAATTGCTATAAATTAAACAGTTCTGGATTCCTTGATCATGTTTATGTAGACCCTTTTTTTTCCTACTCAACTTGGTCATTTTGGTCAATTATTTATGTAACATTCAAGTTCTTCAATTGTATTCCAGATTATGGCTATCATAAATGATCAAGTAACTTTTAATAGAGGACTAAATAAATGTTGCATGATGAAAATATTAACTCTCAGCTCTCAAATCAAGTCATTGAATATTTATCTATTAGAATGTTTAGCATAACTTGTAATAGGTGAAAAATCAAAAGACAAAACCTGTGTCCTTGAATAATAGGGAATACAAAACATGCAAACACAAAGCATGTAAATGCTATATGGCAATTTAAGTCAAGTATTTAAATGTGTTTAGGCTACAGATATTATAAAAACACATAAGCAAAAGTCCTCTGTTCTAGACTAAACAATGAGGGTATCATGGAACAGATAGATTTGGACTTGAATTGGTAAATGAGGAAGGGAAGATTCTGTGCAGGAAAATCAACATAAGCAAATGTAAAGGGTGGGAATCAGCCTCAGTGTGTATGGAAGAGTAATGTGACCAACTTGATGAGTGAATAAGCTACGTCCAGCAAAAGAGGAGGGTAAATTTGAATAAAAGAAAAAAGTTGATGGACTCCCTCAAACACCGTGCTGAGTTTGACAGTGAAATAGTATGATTGTGCACTGTTGTCACTCCTAGACTACAAAGCCTTATTAGAACTAACACCCTGACATGCTAGAGTGGAAGAGACCAGGGCTAGAGAGAAAGGTCTGTGAGCTACATTAGTAACTCAAGTGCAAAAGATTGTTGAATGGGGTTCCGCTCTTGTATGGGGATTTGAACTACAGCCCCAAACTGAGGATGACAGGTAATGAGTTCCTCCTTTTAAACATGGTAAGTATTTCACTTCCAAAGGGAACAGAAAGATTCTGTTGAATCCCAAGGTTAAAACTCTTTAACATTGACCTGCCACCCAAAACAACCAAAAATAAACAGAAATCTAGGAGAGTTTTAGAAAGTAGGAAATTTAGTGAGTATTTCTTAAGTACCTCCTGTATGCCAGCCCTGTTCTTTACTTATCAGCGAACAAGACAGCTAAAGCCCCCTTTTTTCATAAAACTTACATTTTTTCTGGGAGAAGAGGGACAGTAAAGAAACACCTAAGTGTATCATACGTCAGGTTGGTGGTCTAGGAAGGACTGGTTCTTCTATGCAGAAATTCGGCAGAAGAGGCGAATCAAACCCGGAGGGGTTTCTAGGTGGAGGGAAAAGCTGAGAGGCAACCATGTGCTTGGCATGCTGAAGGGCCAGTGAATCTAATAGGGCTGGATTGGACTGCACACAAGATAGAATGTGGGAAAATGAGGTCCTATGGGTATAAGGAGGGTGGCATGGGTGTTTGCTGATGATGTAGGATTTTCTACAACACAGAAACAACTGGATTTGTTTTTGAGTGTGTTGGAAAGCCATCGGAAGTTTTGAGGCACAGAGTGAAAGAGGAGTTATTTACATAGTGAAGAGTGGCATCAAACACACGCCCTAACCCCTGCTAACATACCTAGGGTAGGACTGAGGAAGGCATTCTAAATATGTCACTTAGAGAAACTGGAGGCAGAGAAATTGGAAGCACTTGTTTCTCATGTTTGGTACTCACTGAGTTATAGAAATGTCTAAACTCAGTCTGCTGCTGTCCTTGGAGGATAGTAAGGAGTTTGGGGAGAGCTTGACATTGATCTTGACAGTCTATACAAGCAGAGAAAAGGTGCTTGACTCTCCATGAGAGAATCCTGATGGCTAGGTATTGTCCAAAGTAGCTGCAACAAAAAGGTAGAATAAAGAGTGCCTCATGGCACGGATCAATGAGCTTCGCCAGAACCAGGAGATGCCTTGCGAGATGACTAGGCTTGAGCCAGCTTGAGGGTATACTGTTCATGATGGCAGCCTTCTAGGAAGAGGAGACTCCAGCAAGAAGAGTCCTTGGGAGTCCTTGGGATGCCCTACTCTGTTGGGACCACAAGAGATCAGCTATAGAGGGCAGCACTCGTGTCAGGGAAATTGACTATGTGGAGATCCTCTTGGGGCCTCTCAAGGGAAATACAACTCTCCAGGAAAAGTGCCACCTGATATGCAGAGGGCTTTGAGGGTTGCCCAGTGATGGCAGTGAAACAATAACATTGAGAGGAGACACACTGGATCAAGGGGGATAGGAGGGAAAGAGCAAGGAGAAGGGAACAGACAAGCTATGATCAGGCCTGAGTCTGTGAAATGGTAGAATCTTTGAACCAGACTTGGGCTTAATAATTTGCTAGAGACAGAAAAGACTTTTTAATAGTTGATCATGAATCTCAATTACCAAAGTGAGACTCATAACTAAAAATAATTCAAAAGCCATAAGATGTTTCTGAGAGGCTTTCAAGAGTCGAAGAGAGGACAGCCAAAGGATTATGTATAAGGCAGCAAGCAGTGGGCAAAATGCAAAGCCTTTTCTTCTTTGTATCTCATTGAATTAAGACCCCTGCAGAAACAGGTTACATAAACTTAAATGATGAACCAGGGTGGTGGTGGTGGTGGAAATGAAGAAGAGAGACACATATAGGAAGATTGAGCAAACTCAGGGGATTAAAAAAATTCAAAGATAGATGTCAGTGATAATATGCAGGTGGTGGTGCATCTGTGAAAATGAATGCTGGAAAAGATGATGAGTTAGAGGAGAATGTACCGCTGAGGCTTGAGGTAGCAGATACTACTACAGAAAATCAATAGGCAACTGCATAGATGAGACTAGAGTTTGGGGGAAAAACAGGGTCAGCAATTTTTGAGACATCAGAATGACTAAAAGTGTGATGTTTGAACTACCTGATGAGGAGGGAGAGTCTTTCTGCTCAGTCTCACAATTAATACAAGGATTTGGAATGGACCCAGTAAAAGAAGGAAATGGGTGTTCAGAGAGCAGGGTACAATGTGGTAAAGGCCAAAGTGAATTAGGAAGAGGGGGATTTTGCTGAGAGGCACAGTCGGCCTCAGTGACTGGCTTCTACCAGAGCTACAAGAGGTAGACTCACAATTAATACAAGGATTTGGAATGGACCCAGTAAAAGAAGGAAATGGGTGTTCAGAGAGCAGGGTACAATGTGGTAAAGGCCAAAGTGAATTAGGAAGAGGGGGATTTTGCTGAGAGGCACAGTCGGCCTCAGTGACTGGCTTCTACCGGAGCTACAAGAGGTAGAGAACTTAAAGGAGTTTGGGAAGAGAGGGAGGTGAGAAAATGGAGGTATTGATAGCAGAGTCTTAAGAGACTTGAGGAGAACCTGGGTGGCTCAGTTAGTTAAGCAGCTGACTCTTGATTTCAGCTCAGGTCACAATCTCAAGTTTCATGAGATCACGCCCCGAGTTGGGCTCTGGGCTGACAGTGTGGAGCCTGCTTGGGATTCTCTCTCTTCCTCTCTCTGCCCCCCGGCCGCGACCCACACAAGTGTGCTCTCTCTCTCTCTTTTTTCTCTCTCTCTCTTTCAAAATAAATAAATTAACTTAAAAAATGAATAAACTTGATATTCTGTAAAGTCTTTTTTTAATAATTGAATTTTTTAAATGTTTAGTTATTTTTGAGATAGAGAGACAGACAGTTAGTGGGGAAGGGGCAGAGAGAGAGAGGGAGATACAGAATCTGAAGCAGGCTCCAGGCTGTCAGCATAGATTCCCATGCCAGGCTTGAACCCACAAACCATGAGATCATGACCTGAGCCGACGTCAAACACTGAACCCACTGAGTCACCCAGGCGCCCCTTCTGTAAGGTCTTTTAATGAAACAATGTGTCTGATAATGAAAACTCACTAGCCATTAAAAATGATACTTCCTGAATTATAAGACTTGATCGGATCTGTACAACAGTAGTAAATATACTTCAAACAATCTCTTTCAAGAGGTCTTCCTTTAAAGACTCTTAACAGAGGGGCACCTGCCTGGCTCAGTCCGGTAGAACATGCAACTCTTGATGTTGGCATCATAAGTTTGAGCCCCATGTTGGGGATAGGGCCTACTTTAAAAAAAAAAAAAAAGACTCTGACAGGAATTCCAGTCCAAATTAAAATGTGTCTCCTGTTGTTCATATTGGTGAGGGAGGGAGTTTAGAATATGGGTGAAGAAGACTTGATGTGACATATTATATCTACAGCCCAACATCCTCTCTATTAAGAAAATAATAAAATAAATCATGATCTAATTTTTTTTTCACACAAAATATAAAATTATTATTTCAGTGCTCAAGCTATCAGTCACTGAAAAATATCAGAGAGGGAAAATTAAGGATAGAAGAGATTCTCTGATAATACAAAAAAAGTCATACTATAAAAAAAAAATAGAGGCCTCAAAGTTTCACCCCAAATTTAGTGAGGTAAAAAGAGGAAAATTCTTATTCCACAACCTAAAACCTCTTTTGCCATATTCAACCCCAACCTAAGTAATTTGAAAATTTAAGGGGATTTATAAATGATGATAGTGGTGTAACCTTCATTTAAAGACACGCAGTCTGTGCTGATTTCATAAAGGTTTCTGAAAAGTTGGTATGTAAAAATATCATTTATATCATTCAGTAGCTTCAGGCAAATTTTCCAACAATTATTTGCGAATGCTACAAAGACATTATACCACAGACTCCTCGTCAATAATACAGCCCTGAATTGATTTGGAACAGAAAAAACTGCCATGATGCCAATTAAAGACAATGAAAGACATGATCTGTGTTCTCGCTCTGCCTTCCTTTGACCCTTTCCCCTGGAAATGATGCATTTTGGAATACTAGCAGTAACTAATAAAATCTCTTTCTTGTTGACGTTCTTTTTTTTTTTTTTTTGCTTATCTATTTATAGCTAAAAAGGCAACCCAATACAAGTGAAGCTGTCAGCTACTGTGTTTGTCATATTTCAGTCAAAGCCAGAGCCAGCCAGCTATCTACATCCACCGTAGTCTCTACATTCTCAAGGACCAGAATTAATGAATTAACTATTGATTAAATTCCACTCTAGCAAATCCACCAAGGCAAATAAATGAACTACCCAGGGCACATGTAGGCCATGGCCAGACATGTCCGGGCTATCGATCACTAGTTAGTATTCTTTTGGGATATAGAAGCAGCTGATGATAATATGACAAGTATGGAAAATGTGATGTAGAAACAGAGCTTGTTTCTGGAGAGGCAGCTTATAGAACTACAGGGGCTCGTGCTCTTTCCACATTTGGGTGCTATGGTGTCTTTGGGTTACATGTAATGGGAAAAACATGTATGAGTGGTTGTACTGTAGATGTCATGAGTCATAAGTTAAGGCCAAAACAAAAACGAGTTGAAGCATCCCATGCATATAATCAGACAGTCTGATATACTATCTGTATATGTTATTAAAATACATGACAGGTAAATGTTACAGACTATTGCACTTTACCAAAACTAAACAATCTAAGAAACAAATGTCTTATTAGAAACCAAATTATTTTAAATGCTATAGAAGTTAATTCAGTCTACTGACATTTTCTGGAATAATTTCACATTTGATTTTGCTCATTGCTAATATAAAAGATTTTTTTGAATCAAAATAAAAATATAACTAACAAGTATACATTGCCAGACATATAATAAAATACACAAACAATAACATGCACATAAGAGGCTAACTACTTTGGTGTGTTGGTATAATTTTGATTAATGATTTGGCAGCCCACAGCTGCTCATTTGAGTCCTGCCTCTGGAAAATGTTGCTCTTCTATGATGAATCATTTTTAGAAAGGGAAGATTTCCCTTGCCAATATCTGGTGGTGAATGATTTCTATCAAGACATTTTTAGATTTTTGACCAAAAAAAACAGGAAGGAAGGAAGGAAGGAAGGAAGGAAAGAAAGAAAGAAAGAAAGAAAGAAAGAAAGAAAGAAGGAAAGAAAGAAAGAAAAAAAGAAATAAAGTTGGTAAAGGGATTGGAATTAAAAGCAAACAAACAAACAAAAAACATGGTAGAGAGGGACTTTCTGTGGCCGGCCAATATGGAGTAAACCTATTATAGCCTCTCTCTGACTGATTATCACTAAAAAGTGTGCAGAAATTACAAGAAGCAACCACCTGAGGATTCTGAAAAGTTAACAATAGAGGCAGATAAGGACGAGAGGAAAAAAAAATTAAAGGATGAATTTCTCATTGTTTCCCCTCTTTGATCTCCCATCTTTAATCCAAGAGCAGCCCCGGTGTAGAATTGTGCACTGGACAAGAAAAACCTATGTGAGAAACCCCATCTTTCTGGCCAGAGTACAAAAAGGCCTTACAAGCCAGAGGGTGTGAGGGGAAATTCCTGTTCTGTTTTTTCTTTTTTTGCTCAGACTTGCTCTGAGGATTATTCTGGTCAAGGAGCTGCACTATAGCAGTTCTGGTCAAATGGGAATCCAAAATCCTAAGAAAAATCCATCTGTCTGACCAGAGGAACCAGGGAAAGGGGCTCCTGTGATCTAAAACATGTGTGTGGGAGGTGTCCCTGTTTTCCTTCCACTTTCTCTTATCTTGTTGCTCTCACCAAACAGCCTCATTTATGTAAAATGTCAGGTATCTTGGGAGGCTAAAATTTCAAGAGAAACCATATCTTCCTAGCCAAAGATCCCACAAAGGAAGCACCAGGGATCTGGAAAATGTGGGAGGAATCTCAGACAAGAGAGAGCTAGGTCATCTTCAACGCAAGTCCCTACTCAAGTCTAGACCGCACATGCACGGTTGCTTTCCATGCAAAGGCAATCTGAGCGTCACAGCAAAGACTCTGAGATATGAACCATTACATAGCCCTCCAAACAAACACCAGATTAGCCACTGAAAGGTGCATACATGGGGCAGACATGAAGCGGCATAGCAAAGCTTTGGAAAAATGAACCGACATTGGAGCCCCTGAGCACATAAAGCCAAGACAATATTTGCAGTCTGAAGGTAACCAGATAATTACCTGCTGAAGGAAATGAAAACTTCATCCTTCAAATTTTTAACGGGACTCAAATGATCACAACCTACTATTCAAAATGTCCAGGAAACAATCCCAAATCACTCACAATTACACTAATCAAAAGAAAGCTGAAGTGGCTATATTAGTATCAGACAAAGTATACTTTATAACAAGAAAATTACCAGAAAAAAGGGATATTACGCAATGATGAAAGAATCAATTTACCAAGACATAGCAATCCTAAATGTATATGAATCTCATCATAAAGCATCGAAATACATGGGGCAAAACAGAGAGTTCTAAAAAAGAAATAGATATGCCCATAATTATATCTGGAAATTTCAACATTCTTCTCACAATATTTGCTTTTGAGAACAGACCTGGGGAAAACAACGAAGGTTTCATCATTTTGATTGTAGTCTTCCACTTTATTATGATTTTTAGCTTTGCCCCTCCTCCCAGCCTTCCACTGTGCCTAGTCAGCCTTAATTCCTAGATGCCTCTGTTCAGTTTGTCCAGAGAATACACTTCTGATCTCATGGTAGTAGAACATGCTAGATGGAGCAAGAGAAGTAGACACCAGGATACATAGTATGGAGGTAGGTCACCGTGAATTTTTGGATGGTTAATTTTATGCATCAACTTGACTGGGCCACAAAGTGCCCAGATATTTGGCTAACCATTATTTCAGCGTATATCTGTGAGGCTGTTTCTAAGGAGATTAGCATTTGAAATGGGTGGACACCCAATCAGTTGAGGGTCTGAATACAACAAAAAGGTGGGAGAAGGGAGAATTGCCTCCCTTTCTTTGCCTGCTTACTTGAGCTAAGAATCAGTCTTTTTCTCCTCTTAGACTTGAACTGGAACTTATACCATTGGCTCCTCTGACTTTCAAATCAGAGAGACTTTGAGAGTCTACACCACTAGCTTTCCTGGGTTTTCAGATTTTGGTTCTGTTTCTCTGGAGAACCCTAATTACAGGTTCCAACCATATTTTTTTTCAGATTTTTAGCTAATCTCATGATTCCAGCTTTGAACTTTACATCTTCCTCTTCTTCACTAACCTTAAAACTTGTAAGTGCTCAGACACCGAGGTTCTCTGCAGGGTAAATTAATTTGTTTTGTGTCATTATCTCCTTCTGCCAACCAAACTTTGGTTGTAAATGTTTTCCACTGCACTAACTCATTTTTTTCTCCCTGCCAAACATTGCTTCCAAAATTGTGTTGAAATCTCTCTTCTGTTGTCTGCTCTGTCATTTTTCTTCCTCTTGTGGTATGATGCCTTCATTAATATTTTTGCCATCAACTTATACATTTGAATGTAAATAATCTTTAACCACAACTATTACTCTGCTATTATCTGTAAGAATCTTTTTAAAATAAAAAAAAGTATCCTAGAAGTACAGACACATATAGACATTTGTTCAATGTCTAATAAAACCTACAGATTTTTAGCTACATATAAATATATAATTTAAGACATACTCCTTTATGCCATTCATCTGGGCTTAGGTCATGAGGATGAGAACAAACGAGAAATCTGACAACATCCACCCACCTAAATATAATTCTTCCTTGAGTTCTTGAAGACAGAACTCAATTATTGCATCATCCATGATGCCTTCACTGATAATCCTGGGTAGAGTTCAGTGTTTTTCTCTTTATGTTTTTCCTGCATATTATAAACTTATGTTGTGGAGTTTTTTACATTATTCTATAAACATTTGTTTAGGGCAGTGTCTCTACAGTAGACTGAAACTTTGAAAATTTAAAACCATGCCTTATACTTTTTAAATTAATTTTTCTTCTTATATTATTATAACCACAAATGTATTTACTGGTACTTTTTTCATTTGACTATTTTCCCTTTGCATAGTAGGCAATTCTGTGGATAGGGAAAATTTGCTGACAAGATTATCAATTAATTAGCACATGTGAAATTAGATAAATATCTGTCATGTGTTAGATAAAAGATGGACTCAAGGAGACAAGGCATGATTTTTGCCCTGAACAGCTAAGCATCCAATTACTTGTTTTTTTTTTTCTAATTATTTTTATCTTTAGTTCCCTAAATCAGTACAGATATTTTTAAACTGATTTTAAAGAAACATAGAAATGTTAATATGTTGCAAAAGGATCCTTCAGAATTGAAATCTTTTATAACAAATCGATTATTTTGGTCAGTGTGTATGTGGGGTGTGTGTGTGTGTGTGTGTGTGTGTGTGTGTGTGTATGTGTACAAGTGAAGGGTGATTCATTTAGCTGGAACATCATCCCAGTATGATGTGGGAGTACTCAGATTTCTTTCTCTAGCCTCAGACTGATGTAGAGGGATGAACTACTTTCATGTCAATTTTGTCTTGGGATACTTGACATTAAATCTTTTTATCATTATTATTGTTAACTTGAACTGAAAAGAGACTCACTTTCAATCTATGGCCACTTCTCAGCAATACATGAGCACAGAAAAATAATGAGATTGTACCAAGAATCTGATAACAGTAGTAATGGTTATCCAGAGATTATCTCCCCTGTTTATTTTACAGATTTTTCTAGGTTTAAGGCAATCTGATACATGTAAATCTAATTTTTTTCAAAGAGAGTAACTTAGAAGGTAATTAATCTAATGAAAATTGTATTCTTTGCCTTACAAAAGGATTCACTTAATGACACATTTAAATACAGAAACCCTTTCATGCATTTAAGCATTTGTTCACAGGTTACTAAATAAAGGGAAGTGAAACTGGGAAATCGGGGACATTAAAGCTTAAGTATTAGGTGATGTGACCAGTGAAAATCAATAGCTAATAATACAAAAATTTTGATTTACCCAGGTTTTTATAGCAACTTCCTAAAATGAAATTGTCATGGTTGGGATGAAATCTTTGATTTTAACGTTCATTGCTTACGATCAGCTTTTTATTTATTTTTTTAAGTTTATTTATTTTTGAGAGACAGAGAATGCATAAGCTTATGCACAAGCTGGGGAGGGGCAGAGAGAAAGGGAACAGAAGATCTGAAAGGGGCTCTGCGCTGACAGCAGAGAGCCCAATGAGGGGCTTGAACTCACAAGCGGTGAGTCAGAGGCTTGTGACTGAGCCACGCAGGTGCCTCTGATCAGCTCTTTACATTAACTGGCAAAAATTTTTACCTTGAAGTGATGCCGTGAATTGTGGGTGTTGGTATGTCACTTGGAGTATCCTCCACAGTGGTGATTTGGGTGCCATTGCTTTTCACACAGGCATATTTGGTGCAGACTTCAACCTACAAACAGTTTAGAAAAGAATAAATCCAACTATTTTCAAAATATACACTGCCAGTGGCTTGAATCCACCCACCTTCATTTCATAGGACTCTCCTATTAGTTCTCTATAACTTCTTAGAGTTCTATAAATATTAATTTTTGATGTTGTTTGATTGCATTGGTTCAAACTCAGAATATGATATAGAAATGAACTCAGGACAGTTGATTTAGTGATGAAAATGGTGATGTTTAGTCTCTGGTTCTAATCTTTCAGAAAGAGACAGACATATTGATCCCTTTGGGGCACAGTAAGGAATGGAAGATGTTTAGGTGACAGTATATAAGCTTAGTAGGTTATCACTGCATACTGCTCTCTAGATCTACAACCAGGTAGTGTAATGATGAGTTCTTGCAGAAGTCTTGACATTTTAGAACAAATAGCCCAAATGTTAATGTGCAATGGAAGAAAAATGAGGTCTAGAGAAGCCTTTCAATGTGGCTGAGCTACTTTATACTCATCTGTTCCAGCTGCAGTTGTATTTTTACCTTAATCACAGCAGAAAATCATCATTTATCCCTTTAATTCTGCCACCTAATCTGACTAAAAACTGAGGAGGGTGGAGTAACTAAAGATTAGAAATCGAGTTCATCAAGCATTAGTAATGCAAAAGAAACACATTCAGCAAGTGGGAGGAGAGACAAATGAATGTACAAAAGATTGCTAGTGAAACACTCACAAAGTGACATCATTCTGTTTCTAATGAAAGGATAAGCCAAAGAGAAACTGTACTTTTTCCAATGCTCATTTACTTTCAGCAGCTAATACATAAAAAATGAAGGGGGAAGCTGGATACTGATGCATCTTAAACACTAATACTGAGCTTTTAAGTGAAGCAGTTCTCTGGATTTCCACTGGCAATTGAGAAAAGACAAATGTGTCTCTTACTGTATTTAGTAGTTACGTCATTTTATTCATGGGGCACTTTACACCTAAATGGGAGTTGAAGCACATTTTTATGATGTTGTTTGAGTTGTGTTCTTTATGTATGCCATATTGTATTTTATGTATTCCATATAGTATTTTTCCTATCTACTAATATTTAGTAGAGATGTGGACACTGTCAAGGCCCTCCACTCTGAGTATGTCCAATGAAACCCCAAATAATTTAAAGGGAAATGAACTTAAAATATAATTGCTGCAATAGAATTAATGACAATAAAACTTCATACATATTAGGCAATATTTGACTATATGGTGCATAATTATAACTAAAACTCAACTCCAGTTCATTATGTAAGTAATGTGTGCTCAATATTAATGGGAACTGGCACAAGTAATTTTATGGAGTCTTCATGACTCCATTTTCATCAGCTTGCAAATTGGGGGTGAGAGAAATCAGGGAATATGATCAAGCTGATTAGATATGAGATATCTAATCCAGGCTTTACTGTATTCTAGTCTTATCATCTAAATACTAAGCATAGCTTTAAGTTCCAAACTACTTAGCTATATTCTGGGGCACTTGGGGTGGCTCAGTCACCTCAGTCTGACTCTTGATTTTGGCTCAGGTCATGATCCCAGGGTCATGAGATTGAGCTCCATGCCAGGCTCCACACTGAGTTTGGAGACTGCTTAAGATTCTCTCTCTCTCTCTCTCTCTCTCTCTCTCTCTCTCTCTCTCTCAAATTAAAAAAAAAAAAAGTTATAACAAAACAAAACTAAGCTACTAGCTCTATTCAAATGGCTCCAGAAAACTCTTATTTTGACTTTGGAGAAATGTGTCAATATTTTTCTCAACTTACTAAGGTAACAGACCAAGTTTCATCTTTGGGATATTTCTGCTGCTATAGCTATATTGCATAATGTGAATGAACCACAAATATAAAGGTTGACTGATTCACATAAAAACAAAATTGAATCAAAATTGACATTTTTAATGTATTTATATATATTATATATATATAAATTATATAGAAGGGATATATAAGATAACTCATTCAAAAAAGTAGATATTTGGATCTATATGTCTGCTTTATAATCAATACATGTTTGACAGAGGGGGTTGACACAGAGAACCTTAATCCTAAAGTAGTAGGCATATCAATTAGGTGCAACATATTGTATATATACATATACGTATATATACATACACATATAAATATTTTTATACGTATATATTTATACATATATGCATATATATACACATACACTGGTATATACATGTATATTTATTTATTTACTTATTTATTTTCAAAATTTATTCATTTATTTTGAGAGAGAGAGCATGCACATGTATGTGAGTGGGGGAAGGGCAGAGAGAGAAGGAAAGAGAGAATCCCAAGCAGGCTCTGCACTCCCAGCACAGAGCCCATCTCAGGGCTTGAACCCAGGAACTACGAGATCATGACCCGAGCTGAAATCAGACGTTTAACCCGGCAAGCCACCCAGGTACCCCTGGATGCATATTTTAAATGGAGTCAAATCCCAAATCATCTTTGACATCATGAACAAAAATCATTGTAATCTGTTATTCAAATTTCCAGTGATGCAACAACTATTTCAAGTGGAATATCCCTGGACTGTGGAGAGCTTCACAAAAATATAGTTTATCAAGAATAAGAACATCTTAGTCACTAATAACACAACTAAAATATTAGATTCTAATTTGGTATTTTGTCTCCTTATTTTGTTAGATGTCCCAAATCTGATCAAAATGCATTCTTTTCAGGCCACTAGTGACTCAAACCAGTAGGGATGAGTGAAGCCTTTTATAGGACAACATGACTGAAACACGTACACATCAACCGTTACATAGTCAGAAAGCTGGATCAGGACGTGCATGCATGCATAGCCCCTATTGATCTCACCTTAGGTTGTATTCTGAGTCCTGATAAACCAAATAAATAAGTTGCCTTTTGAGGACTAAGCCAGCTTTCTCCATTAGCGCCCCTCAAAAGAATAATACAGCAAATACTCTGTCACCTTCCTAAGCCAACCTTGTTCACAAAGCTATATGTGTAATTATTTTGAATGTGGTTTTTATTTTCTAATTTTCTATGATGTACATGCACATAGAGACTCACTCTAAGAACCGTGAACATAAACATCAGTCCGTGTGTGTTCCATTCTAAGATGACTCAGGTGAGTTCATGGAAATCATGGAATGTAATGAAAACTAATCAGCATACCTTTCTTCTTTTATTTTTATTTTGTTTTCTTAGGAACCTAGGCCTAGCAGCAGGGGGTAGGGGGGTGGGGAGTGGTAAAGCATTGGCTCTAGCCAGATGACTGTGTATGTTTCCCCTTCCAAGGTGAGGGAAAGAAGGGGATGGGAAATGAAAGAGGTGGCACTTACTAGACAAAGCCAGTGAATGTTTCTGTGGTCAAAGAAAATTTCCATGCTTAATATCTTTTGAAAATTATTTACAAAGCTCTTACAAATGTTGGAAGTAGCATAGATTAATTAAAAATTTACTACATTACAGCCCTTCTCTATAAACTTTTTCTGTTTTTATCATTAATTTCCACATCTGGCCTTGTTATCTTTTATATCCCAGCAGTGTAATGAGTTCCAATTCCTTGGGGGAAAGTTCTTTGTTGAAGATTCCTTAGTTGTCTCTCTATTTTTTCTATTTTAAAGATCAGCAGATCTCAAAGAGGTTTATGAGTTGGGCCTCAGATGGTCAATGCAATATGAAACTGCACACTAACTTTTGTCATATAGGCACATAGGTGTTTTTCTAGGGCAGGGTGCACTGACATCATTAGATTATCAAAGAGGTTCAAGGGCAAAAAAGTTTAAGGATAACTGTTCTCACATAGGCAAGGGTCGACAAACATTTGGTAGATGACAACAGATAAATTTCTTTCATCTTCAGGTCAAACCCTTTAATATATTTTGTCTGCCATATATTCATTTATGTTTTCTTGCCACATTCAGAGTCACAGAATGCTAGAGGTCGATAGAATGTTTTAAGTCACCAAGTCCGCTGCCCTTATAAAAAAGATAACTGACACCAAACAGGTTATGTGGCTTCCCTGAAGTTATTAAATTAGTAAATAGCAGAAATAGGAATAGAAGAATGTCTCCACATTCATAGGTTGACTCTGATTTTGATATCAGTAAAAGAATCAGGATAAAGGTGAACTGCTTAGCAAGATTTACTGCAAATATGTGATTTGCCTCATTTTGCCGGCAAGAATATCATCACCATCGTTTTCCATATTACCATTACCTTCTCTCCTGAGACTCATGTGTTTGCCCACAGCAAACAGATTTAATCCTAATCAATTTCCCTCTTTTCTCTCCCCTTCCCCGGTAAACAAATAATCTGTAACCAAGACGGAAGGTATCCACTTAGAGACATAGCCTGGCAATGTTTTATTTAACACACCTATAAACTTAGCCATCAAAAAACAGTGTTCTAACCTGAATGTCATAGATTGTGAAGGGAGACAGGTCTCTCAGAATGAAAGACCCAGGCACATTCATTCCAGTCTTGTAGAGCTTATTATTTACATAGACAGAATATTCAGTGATAACGCCATTTGGGTTTGAAGGAGATGTCCAGATGACACGTACAGATGTACTGTTGATGATGACAACCTCTGGAGGAAGCATGCCCTGAGGCTCTAGAATTAAAGGAAGAAACTGAATAAACTCCAGCTGTCTCTGAAAAAGCACTTGTTAAACTAAATGCAGATTAGTATTTAGGTTTTGCAAAGGGTTCCTTGCTTATCTGCTTTTCTCTGATGAAGTTATCACAGTCTGTAGTCCTCTGTAAATTGGCTTATTATACTCTCAGTCAGAAACCATAAGAATTGGTGGTAAAATGCTTTATACCACCAGCATAGTGCTAATCTTCAATACTATGTGACCAGTGGGATATGATGATAAATTATTCACCCATCTGCACCACCAACACATATCTATTATTTGTCTCTTTTCCCATCCCTTCACGCCATACCTCCCAGGGAAAAGGAAAGAAAATTTGCTCCTTAAGCAAAAAATAAAACTCAAATACATTGAGGCTGAGGCTGGTGGAACGTAAAAAAATCATTTGATGTTACTAGCTTGTAACTCAAGCAATATGAAGCAATAATGCAATATTGTCATTATGTAAATGATTTTGAATGTTGATTACCATAGGTAATGATGAAATCTAACATTAGGAAAAAAATCTTGCTTGGCGTTAAATTACACAATTATTCAAGCATGTCAGAAATAACTATGCAAGGACCTATTTTTATCATAAGAACCCATCTTAACTAGTTGAAAAATTGTCCTTGTGATCCATTCTATTTTATAAACAAAAGGTGTCGACCTTTGGCACCACAAAGGGAAATGGGTTCCACACTTAAAGTGCTCTGCTAATGACCTGGAACACTTGCTTGGGAGGTAATGATATTATAATGTTTATAATGAGACTTTATAAAGCCAAAAAGATTAGAAAGACCATTCCAAACACATTTCAGATTCACAAGTTGCTTCCCTTGCTTCCTCCCCCTTGCTAACTGGCTTAGAAATGAGTCAGAGGCAATTTTTCTCAGTGGCTGAACCTCCACCTACCATTTCTGGTGACTCAGGGAGAGCCCTCACTGTGTTTGGCTGTCGTTTTGAAAAGCATACTGCTTCTAAGAGCAAATCTTTAGAACAAAATGTTTCTAAATGTCACCATTTATTGATGTGAACTCAGCTCCAAACTAAGCATACACTGAAAAGAACAGGAACAAACTGGGCTAATATCCCATTATTAGAGCCTTGTGCTACTGTCTCTAAGGGACCACGTATTGATCTGCCACTTGACGACAGCAAGCACTTAAGCGTTTTAGCCCCAACCCCCTTCCCTCCAACACCGGAAATTTTATAATGGAGGGATGACTGATCTCAACCTCAGCAAGAATCAATCAATTTCATTTGCATCTCCGAAGCCAAGGGTCCCTTGAAGTCTGGACTCACCCCCATCGAAAGTGGTTGCACACAATACATCACCACTGATGCTGTGGACTCCATTGAAGACAGAGATAAAAATCCGATACTCTGTGTTTGGATTTAAGTGGCCGATGACATGAGAGTTTACATCTGGGAGGATTTTTAGAGATTCATTTGAGGTAGCAGAACTCCAAAAAAGTGTATAATATTCAACATCACCTTGTAGGTCTTGAAAAGCTGTTGACAATAAATGCAGGATACTGTAAATGTGGCTGATCTGAAAGGTTCTCAGGGGAAAAGATAGAAAATAAATTTTATCTTTAGCTATTTCTAGAAGGGGACAATGGAAAGCTCATGGAAACTTCTTTTTGGTGGTGCTGGTTTCTTTTTTTTTTTAACGAAGTTAATTTTTTCCCCCTCATCCCGTAATTAATTGCATAGATACTTATCCTTATAGGAAAATAAAATTTTAAATTTCCTTTAAATATTTTAATTATGTTACTTACAGTTATTCAACTAATTTTCAAAACTGCAATGTAACACTTACAAAAGGAAACTAAGAGTAAAATAAAATATTCAATACATGGAACAACTTCTGTTTCTAAGTAATATCATCCTTGAGAGAAGTCTATGCTAATACAATTAAAGGCATATCGTCACACATATCCTAGAACTTGAGGCATTTTTAAAAGTTGCTAACAGAATCTGCTAAATGATACCTAAAAGAACATTGGACTGATATCCTATTATATACACTCTTGATGTAGCAGAGTGATACAGCACGCTCTCCTTAAGGATTTGCTCAGTAGGATCCCAGGATGATATTTGAATTTTATCAAGGTTCTCATTCTTTTCTCCTACTTCATTGTGTTTCTATGATGTAGACAAATGCTGAAAAGATGCCAAAATCAATCACTTACTGTCTGACAAATATAACTCATCAATTCCTCAACCGTCATCCTTTCAAAAACCAGGCTACTGTTTTCTTTTTCCTCTTTCACCCGATTTCAACTTCTTTGGCCTAAGCTCTGTTTCTCATTACCTTTTTACAATGATGCTTTCAAAAGAAGACATAAAACAGCCATATTTTGGGGGTACCTGGGTGGCTCAGTTGGTTGAGCATGCAACTCTTGATTTTAGGTCAGGTCATGATCTTGCAGTTCACTGGATCGAGCTCCAGGTTGGGCTCTGTGCTGACAAAGCCTGCTTGAAATTCTTTCTTTCCCTCTCTACCTGTCCCTCCCCCACTCACTCTCTCTCTCTCTCTCTCTCTCTCTCTCAAAAGAAATAAATAAACATTAAAAAAGCCATATTTTCTTAGGTCGGAAATAGTATAAGTAGTACAATGTTCTACTTATATTAGTATTATTTTTTAGGAAATAGTATAGTATACTGCTCTCCTTACATCAGTATTATTTTCAAAGACCTTATGCAGAAGCTATTATCTTGGTTCATGTTAGAATTGGAGGTAGAATGTTGGTTTACGAGCCTGAAATTGTATGTAAAAGTATGTGTCAAAACAGTTCAGTAGCACTAGTCTAAGGACTGAAAGGAAAATGTGGCATTACTCTTTATGGTTATTTAAGTACAGTGTCTCTGATACGAGATCATAATACATGGCCATGTAGCACAAGACGGCTTTAGAGAACATATGGCTTTCTTTTAAGGACCCCTTTTCATTAAGATCTTGAGGGTTTTGCATAAAGACAATGCTGAGCACATTACTGCTTTGATTTTAGCTCAAGCAATAGTTGAAAAGGTTTGGTATGTTAGCATATGTGAAAGAGTTTACAGTAAGAGATCTTTAGCAATGAATCTGGAAAACTCTGAGGATAAGATTTGTTTTTTTTCTGATGTCACAAAATGTAAGCACCTTCAATAATGAGGTCATTATTATGTATTGGCAGGAACTGGTTATTCATAACCATCAATATTTTCCCAGATGATATTAGTCAAGTATAGCAAAGCCATTGGTGCTATGAGTGCAAAAGTTCCTTCTTTCATTTTTAATTATTTTCTACTGGCTTACAGTTGCATTACTCATTGATTTATAGCAGTTGAGATATAATGGAAAATTCACTGGATTTGATGTACATGTAAAATTTTAGTTTGTTAAATGAGGACTCTGGTTAGAAATCCAAGCCCTAAAGATACAATTTAATGCAGTGCTTTCAAACTTGCAAATATAAATGGGTATTACCTGGGTTATTAAATGCGCCTGATGTCTTTTCCATCAAGTTCCAATCAATGTACCTATGTATATACATCAAAAATATTGCAACTAGCACTGAAAGTTCAAGATGAGCAAAGATCGTATGTTAATATGTGGATAAAATTCTATTAAATGCCCATTCTTACCCATGTACCATATGTCAACCCATCTGAAATAGAAAAAAATCTATTGTCCCCCCAACTATAGAAAAAGATGGTGATTCAGTTCCATTGGTTATGTCTTACTCCATGATATAGAGACCTCTATAACCTGAAACAGGCAGCATCTCTGGGCAAAAAGCGCCAGATTTCTGCACTGTCTTGTCTCTCACCAACATCTACTTCAACATTTCTTTTTCCTCATTCATTTAGACAGTAGAGTACAGAGTCCAAAACACAGAAAAATTATAGGAACATATTATATTTTCATATCCTAGTCATCTGATGAGAAGTTCTTGCAGGCGTACACACATAAGAGTATGTGTTTTCATTGTTCAAACGTGTTTTTAAACTTCAGTGGGTTCTTCCCAAGTCACGGGACTGTCTAGGAAATAGAAGATACATCCTCAGTTCAATAGTCCAGCACAAAATTAAAGGCTGCTGACCTTGAGTCTACCTCTGAGAGAGGAATGCTATTAGAACAGAAATAGCTGGAATGAGGAGCCAAGTAAATCTCACCCTCCTTGTGTATTGGTAAAAGCTAAGCCTGAATACAGTTCCCTTTTTTAAAAGAAAAATATTAAGTTACAAGGCTTCTTCACGGTATAAGATAGGAAAACATTGTCTAGAACTTTCAAAAGCAGATTTGTGTGTGTATTACTTCTCTGAGAATGAAAGTTTTACAAAACATTTGCTTTGGGTTCTTAAAAATAACAAAAGGGAGATGCCTTTCTGAAAAAGAAGCCTCTAGGGAACGTGTACGTAATCATGAAAAGCCAGACATGAAGACAGAGATGTTAAGTCATCTTGCTTAAATAAGAAAGCGAGGAAACATAAAAAGCAATGGCTGAATCTGCATGGCAAGTAGAAAAGAGAGGAGTTAAAAATGCACAGTTGGAAAGAATAAAGAGGAAAACAACTGAGAAGAAATCAGTGAAAGTCAGAATTATAGATATTGAGGGCAGAGAACAAAAATACCTAATCAACTTGAAAAATACATGGAATAAATAATCATGGACATAAACTACCTCATGAAACCATACCCCCCAAAAAGGCTTATGTCCATAAATTGAATAGATTAATGAAGTTTTGATCAAAATAATGGAAATATATCCAAACACAAACATTTAATGGAACACTATAACATTTCAAAGGTAAACTAAAAATTGAGAGATTATCTACAGGGGGGCATGGGTGGCTCAGTCAGTTCAGCATCTGACTGTTGATTGCAGCTCAGTTCATGATCCCACAGGTCGTGAGATCAAGCCCCGTGTTGGGTTCTGCACTGACCCTGTGGATCCTGCTTAGGATTCTCTCTCTCCTTCTCTCTCTGTCCCTTCCTGGCTTGTGCTCTCTCTCCTCTCTCTCTCAAGTAAATAAATAAAGTTTAAAATAAATAAAATAAAATAAAAGATCATCTACAAAGGAGAAAAAATCAGATGAAGTTTAGCTTCTCATCTGGAACATCAAATGTTTGAAGACAGTATAGCAATTTCATCAAGTTTTGAGGAAAAATATTTTGATCCAAGAATTTCATACACATCCAAGTCATTATGTGCAAATACAACAGAGAGACTTCCTTATGTAGGGCAAAAAAAAAAAAAAAAAACTAAGGATAATGAATTTATTTACCGTTAATGATAAAATTTCCCCAACAATATTATCCAGAAGACAAAAAGGTAATTAAAAATCCCGAATTCAAGATTGAGAAAATTTGGAATTGATAAAGAAAATTGAAACTATTTAGAGAAAATAATTATGAAAAAATAATTATATAATAATTTACAAATCAGACATTAAAAATGGAAAGTGAGAAGGGCAAGGAAAGTAACAGTACACTGAATCCTGTATCATACATAAAATAGAACATCATGGAAAAATAGAGAAAGATAGCAGTAACTATCAATAGCATTAATGGGACACATAGCAATTTAACTTTAGAACTGATTATAGGGGATAAAATTTAGCATTCACTAACACCCATGTTTTTGTCTTCTTGTCAAATAGCCAGAATATATTTTCTGGGCTCCCTGCATCTGGGTGAGGTCATGTGACCAGTTTGTGCCACTGTTGGAGAAACCGACCATCTCTGATTGTGTTTAGTTTTTCCACCTAGAGGACTTGGGAAGGCCCATGGAATGGTGGACCTACTAGATGGAAGGAGTCAAGGTCCCTAAGTGGCTCCAGAGAGGTTAGAAGGGATGAGGAAGAGCTTCAGAATCCTCAGATTTATGGTTTTGGTTTCTGTGTGAATCCCATTACATAAAATAGAAAACACAGTAGCAATTATGGGATGCAGGATTTGATACTTGATTCACTTGAGACTTCTTGAATTTTAAGTGATTTTGTGGCAACTAGGTAGACTTAGAAATTAAAGTGTGAATATCTGAGTTAGAGTTACATGATTTGGAGGTATACACGCCAGCTTGTGTTTGAAGCAACAAGAAAAAATGAGGATTTCCCATGAGGTTATATTTGTTCAGATATTCTAATCCTATTTTGTGCAACGCATATTTTATAGAACACATAAATTTATCTGAGTAAAGGTGTTGCTCTAACTGTAGCATATCAATCAGGTCAATCTCAGTGAACTGAAGAAGAAGGTCATAACCTCTGGACACAATTTTTGTTATTAAATGCCATTTTGGGTGGCAATCTGTATGGGTTGGCCAGAAATGTGGTCTTAGGGGCACCTGGGTGGCTCAGTCGATCAAGTGTCTGACTCTTGGTTTTGGCTCAGGTCATGATCTCACAGTTCAAGAGATCGAGCCCTGCACTGGGCTCTGTGCTGACAGCACCGAGCCTGCCTGGGATTCTCTCTCCTTCTCTCTCTCTGCCCCTGTTCATGCTCTCTCTTCCTCTCTAAAAATAAATAAATAAGCTTAAAAAAATTGGTCTTAGCTGTAGCAGATTCTCAAATATACAACAATCTCCTCTCTTTTGTAGTAGATTCCTAAATAATTTTAAAGCAGCTGTTAGGTGGGCTAGTTGAAAGTCCTCCTGCAAAAGCACTTAGATTATTCTCTTTAATGCTGTTGGATTCTTTTTAAAGATTATTGTTAATATCAATTATTATCCTCTAGATTTTTAGTATCTAAACTAGGGTCAGCCAATGATAGTCTCTGGGCAAAATCTGGCCTATAGGCCAAATCTGTTTATATATAACCTGCAAACTAAAAATGGTTTTTATATTTTTAAACGGTTGGGGGGACAATCAAAAGAAGAATAGTATTTTGTGACATGTGAAAATTATATGAAAATGTTATTTCAGTGTCCATAATAAACTGTTACTGGCACACAGCCATGTTTGTTTAAGTGTTGTCTATTGCTGCTTTAGCGCTACAATGGCAAAGTTGAGCAGTTGCAACACAGGCTGTCTGTAGCCTGCAAAGCCTAAAGTATTTACTATCTGGCTTTTTCAAAAATGTCTGTGATCTGATCTAGGGCAATTGCAGTAAACCACTCCATTCTATAGTGTCCAAATTTGTCTATCATTGAATTCTTCAGCCACATTTCTCATTAGCAGGTGCATTGGGAGATAATGTCCAAATTTAAAAATTTGGTGGGATTCCATTAAGGTTATATTATAATAGAAGTGTCTTGCTCATAGATTCTCAAATTAGTGTCCAATTTCCCACGTTCTATGGTTCAGAGCTCTGGGTCATCAACTAAATACTTCTTAGAAAATGTGAGATTATCAAAACTACTTCTTGTGGGGCACCTGGCTGGCTCAGTTGGTAGAGCGTGTGACTCTTGATCTCTGGGTTGTGAGTTCAAGCCGTATGTTGGCAGTAAAGTTTACTTAATAAAAAAACAATTGTTTTTTAATCAAACTACTTCTTGAGAAAATTCTTTACTTGGACTCTGCTTGAGGGTAAAACTGGTCACATAAAGAGTTGGGAAGATCATCTTGGCCAGTGATCCCAGCCAGGTTCCTCCTTTTTCTCAAAAAGGTATCTCGTGCTTTCTATCTAGGTGAAGCATCAATCAGAAACAAATAACTGCATTTTGGAAACCTCATGAGCTACTTTCATCTCTCATTATGTCCTAGCTCCTATCAATAGCCTGCCAGAGCAAATTGTATTTAAAGGAAATTGTATATGAGATGTGTTAATTATTCATCATTTTACATTTGGCAATGAAAACAGGATAGATAATTTCTGCTCCTTAAGTGAATTGATATGAGCAAACACAGACTGAGATAGTTATCAAAGCTGAGGTAACCAAGAAGCTCACCAATAAAGTGATTTAAATAAAATAGATGTTAATTTATAACTCACATAATAGCCCCAAGGTGAGTGAATCAGATTGTGTTCCATTTCAACTATCCAAGTTCTTTCTCTTATGGGGCTTTGGATGTCTTATGTCCATGCCTGCTGAGTTGAAACTGTGAACATTGCCATGTCTACATTCCAGTTCAGGGAAATCATGAAGAAAGAACAGATAGGCATCTGCCCAATGTTTTGTGACTATGACACAGAATGACACACAAATTTCTTTTCACATTTTATTGGCATAAACACAGGCACATGGCCACAACCAACTCCAAGGCTGGTTAAGTGTAGTCTCTGGATTGACAGGCAGAGAAACACGATGGGATGGCATAGAGAAGAGAACTTTGGATGGGATCATGAGGTGAGGACTTCAAGAGCACCATGTCAGTAAAGTATAAGGGAAGAAGGTCAGGTTACAACAGGCACACAAGTGAACAAGAGGGCAGCCCACGGAAAAGGCAAACACAGCCTATTTGCTTTGATAACTGTAGTGAAGGAGGAAGAGTAAGGAACAAGGTGCACCAACAACCGTGGATGCTTTTTAAAGGAGTTGACATCAGGGGCACCTGGGTGGCCCGGTCGGTTAAGCATTCATCTTTGGTTTAGGCTCAGGTCATGATCTCAAGGTTCATGAGATGGGGCCCCTCACGGGGCTTTGCACTGACAGGGTGGAACCTTTTGGGATTCCCTCCCTCCCTCTCTACCCCTCCCCTCCTCATGCTCTCTCTTTCTCTCAAAATAAATAAATAAACCAACAAAAAAAGGGCTGACATTGGAAATTATTGATATGTATTGCCATTCGAACAAGATAAATTCAGACAAAGTCAGAAATTCTTCTGAATTTAGGACAGTCTAAATTCTTCAAAATTTGGTGGCTTCTGACTAAGAGATCAAGATGATGAAGATGCCTTTCTTGTGGATTTAAACTTGCTCTCTTAATGGTGACACCTTCATACTTTGTGAATTTTCCAGAGAGTTTACTGAGATATTGTAATGCAGGAGTAATGTCAGCCATCACTGTACTACCAGTGCCCAGGACAGAAAGAAGTCCTAAATAAATGTCTGTGGAAGAAAAAGGAAGGAAAGGAAAGACATAGAAAGGTAGAAGAGAAAAGGAGAAAGAGGAGAGGGCAGGTGAAAAAGAGGAAGGAGAGAGATGGAAAGGGAGAGAGATGTGGTACAAGATGTGAACACCCGAAGGTTGGGTGAGCTTTTGATGGATGGTAAGATGAGCAGCATTTGGATGATTTTTCATTCCTCTTTTTCAGTCCCTTCCTCTCTCACTACCTCCAGTGCCTTCTTGGTCTATTCTGGCCATGGGTGACCTTGTTAGTGAGGTGACCTCAGGAGATGTGCTGCCTTTCCACTGCATCCCCTCATGGGCATTTTCTTATTTGTCTGTTTATTTTAGAGTCAAAGTGTGGAGGATCTTAATAAATCACTCAGCAAATGTTCATAACCATTGAGGCAAAATGCATGAGAAATAGCTGAAAATTGATTAGTTTGTTTGGGAAGACTGCTTACTAACTATAATGTTGAGTGAATTACAAAGTTCCAGTTTCTATCTCATAGGGCCTTTCTGAGAATGGCATGTATAATTTAACTGAAGGTGTTTTTGTATCCCTTTTTATAAAAATATGATTTTTTTTCACTAATATAATTTATCTTCATGGTATTTCATTTAGGCTGAAATATTTTCTTTTATTATATCTAACAGGGATAAGAACCTCCTATCCCTATGGGGACCAGGAAGACAGAAAGCATGTGACCTGTCTGAAGCAGAAGCCATTAGTCAGTGACAATTGGTATTATTCCTCCAGCAATGCAGGAATAGTTTCACACAATCAACTGATTTTTCAAACCAATCCTCAAATCATCATCATTATGTGAGACCTTCTGATTGTTATTTTTTTAAAAATACTACAGACAAAACAGTGTAGGGGGGAGGGGGGAGTAAATGTGGCCTATGTGCTGTCAGTTTGCAACATGTACCCTAAAACTGAATTGAAGAAATGTGGGGATGTGTGTACCTCACACGATATCACATAGCGATGCAAAACTTTAAAAAATTGTTTTCAATGTTTGTTTATTTTTGAGAGAGACACAGAGACGGAGTGTGAGCTCCCAGAGGAGGGGGAGGGGGCGAGAAAACAGGAGACAGAATCTGAAGCAGGCTCCAGGCTCTGAGCCCAGCGCAGAGCTCGATGTGGGGCTCTAACTCAGGAACTATGAGATCATGACCTGAGCCGAAATTGGACGCTTAACCAACTGAGCCACCCAGGCACCCCGAGATGCAAAAGTTTAAAATGGGTGCTTCTAGAGTGTTCAATAACATTCCTGTTCATCCGTGGTTAGTAAAAATTTAGCAGAAATATACAGGTACCAAAATGGTGTGTACATAAGGAGGTGATAGTTTAGAAAGAATATGGTTTTTTAAAATACATTTTATGTTTTGGTGAAAGACAATTTTTAATAAGTAAATATTTATAAATTTATCCAGCTGACTTTCAACCCATAGTTTCCTGCCTTGTAGCATATTAAACAATGTGCCAAATGTATTCTGCGAATCAAGAAAACAACCTGCATTTAAATTACAAAAACTAGGTGGCCCTATCACCGAGGAGTGACCAGTTAATTTACTTAGGCGAGCAGGTTGCACAGAGGAAGAAAATGATAACGCAACAAGCTTTCGAAGAGCTGACCCTCTTCTGAGAGTTAACCTTTGTGCTCACAAATAGTTATCTGAAATATTTCTAAGGTATGAATGGAAATAACGGCAGATTGCATTACCTACATCCCGAAGGTCAGAGGTTCGGATTACCAAGGTAATGAAACTTCAGTGAGCTGCTGCAGATCCATTAGGTTTGTCAGTTTTTATAAGCATGCTTACTTCGGGCTTCCAATTATAACGTAAAGGACCTATATTGGCGAAAATTCAGCAGCTGGATCTTAACAGCAGTATTCAACTGTCAGATGAGGGGCAGGACATCCACCTTTATGAGCAGGCTCTTAAGATGAATCAGGTGGTGTGGGTAAAGTAGAGGAAGAGGGAGATGAGTGAAAATATATCATACATAACAATCCATCTCCAGATAAAAACTTCATATTTTTCCCAGAGGTGTCTCAGAGGGTAATCATAAGCATCAATTAACTTCCGTTCTTCCATTCAAATGGTTTAAGAGATCCCAATAGAGGTGACACTGATTATTAGAAACCTGCAACCTTATAAAAACCCTAGGGTTACTTAGCGGCAACGGAGATCAACACAACCAGTACAGATTTTAATTTACAATTAATGTCGCCTAATACTGGTTTTAATTCGCAACTGATACAACATGAAAGCAAATTCACTCAGATGTTCTCAGTGGTACAGGAAGCATGTCTTAGGCTGTAACAAAACTCAAAAGTTGAGTCAAAATCACGTGGTTGCTACTCACCAACCAGGAGTAGACTTGTATCTTTCTATGTAGATGATTACCCTGGCAGGTACAGTTTTCTTTCATAAGAGAAACATTTTAACTGGGGATTTCTAAATCAGGTATTTCTCAATATTTGGTACTACTGATACTTAGAAGAATGGTTACAATACATATTTCCATGATAAACAGGGTTGTTTTCTGTTTTTTAATATTTTTTAATGTTTATTTATTTTTGAGAAAGAGAGAGACAGAGAGACAGAGAGAGTGTGAGAGGGGGAGGGCCACAGAGAGAGGGAGGCACAGAATCTGAAGCAAGCTGGAAGTCATGGACTGCGAGATCATGACCCAGCAGAAGTCGAACCCTTAACTGAGCCACCCAGGCACCCCACGTGTTGTTATTTTCGGATTATGATAACGGATCACTACAAATTTACAGGTTCACTATTAAATGCTACTCTATTGGCCAACTAGACCTGAAACTTCAGTTATTGTGGTTTCTAAAAAGTGGCCGAGCAGATTAGATCCATCTGTGAGCTGTTTTAACTGCCCATAAAGGTATGTTCTGAATGGGGCCAGGGTGAACCCCCTGCATTATGGAAGCAAGTCCAGTGATGACGTCCAGGCTCCATTTTCCTGTGCCAAGCTGGAATTGTGCCTACAACCAGGGTTGAAGATGATTCACTCAGAAAAATCCCTCACATTACAGCAATGCTACTCAGTGGTTCTTGCTAATAAGTGAGGAGTTACAAGATGGAGGGCAGAGCTTTTTTTAGGAAAGTGCACAATATTGCACTGTATCAAATTAATATGTGGCCATTTCAATACAACTGGCTGGTCTGACAGAAAATACGCTTCCAACCAAAAGGAATGGAAGAGGTAGAGAAGCCCCAGGAAGGATGTAGAAGCAGGGAGAGAGAGTCTGACTCTGAAGAACAGCGCAGAAATCTCGGCTTTTTGCTGTGTGTGTGTGTGTGTGTGTGTGTGTGTGTGTGTTAACATGTCTATTTTAAATTCATTTTTGGTACTAATACATTAAGGGGAAAGAAAGGCATGAGAAGCTTACTTACTTGGTTTAGCCCATGTCACATCTATGGCTGTGTGGTTAAGAACATTTGCAGTGAGATTGGCTCCCCTCTCTGGAAGACCAGCTAATGTCGTCACGGTAGCTGGTTGGCTTGGTGTAAAACCCACGCCGTTGTGTACAAAGACCTTATACTCGTACGTTGTAAACCTAAAAGGTTGTTTTTTTAAAAGGTCATTATAAATTTCTCTTTTACAGCAAACAAAACACATAATTTTCTTTTTCCTCACAGAATACAGGATTTCCTTCAAAATGCACAATTTTCTGTTTCCCCTAAAAAATAGAATTATCTTCCTTTTCCTCCCTACACAAAGGCATATCACTGTTTTTGTAACTCTGGAGCCTTCACCAGAGTGTCAGGAAAAATATTTTATTAGGAATGCTAAAGCAAATACCCACTGTTTAAAACAAATGCAGCTTATCATTTTCTCATTCTTATTGTTTTCAGAAGTGGTAAGGATTACAGCTCAATTCAAGATGCAATTACAAATCTGGCAACCTGCCAGCTTTCTATCTGAATTTGATCCAGAGAGTTTTATGCTCTTCTTTTGGGGAAACTCATCCATTTTCAAATATCAGAATCCCTCATCACCGTTTTCTTCCTGTACCTATACTTTCTCCCCATAATCTCATTGGAAGATAGATAAACCCCTAAATTAAATCGTAACTGTGACCAAAGTGTACAACATTCTCCCGCGGAGAGTTTTGCTATAGCGAGCTGTATTTTGCAATCGTGTGAACATATTTCCTTGAGTCAGTACAGTGGAAGCTGAATATTGCTTTGCAGAAGGAGCAAAGTGGGTACTGGGTATGGAAATGTCATATGATGAATATTTCCCAAGTCATATACGAAATCAATGATTGAGTAAAGCCATCAATTCTTTATCCTTTTTGGTTCTTACAGGCAGAAGACTATCATGCTCTCTTTGTTTGGTTCAAAACTGCCCAGATAGGAAGATGTTATTTCTAGACACAGTCATATGTTATTTATAGACCCCGTCTGGACAATAGCTTGGATCGGGAAACTTGCTTAAACGTGTTGCATGACACATAACTATTCCCGGAGCCATCCAGTACTCAGGACGAGTGCTGGCTTCAGATCATCGTCACCTTATTTGGGTTTCCCACATCATCCAGGATGCCTTGTATCCAATGTGGGGCCTGTGGAATTTGTCTCCGTGAGTCACAACTTATCAGGCATGACAAAGAGTGGACGCCATTTGCAGGATTCTGCAAAATAACTGTCGGGATTCTCCCAGCATTTTGCTCCCACCTTTGTAGAGGTCTGTTTGTCTCATCTCACTCACAGCCCAAAGACATGGGGCTCTGCCTCAGCCACATGGAACGTGTTGCTCTGCTGTAGTGACAGGAAAGGGCTTCGGGATTTCTTGGAAGCTGTTTATCTGTTTTCCCCAAATAAGTACTAGCATCAGATTTCTACATTTGTCTGTTTTACCCTTTCTCCTCATGTTTTTCTTTCCTTTTTTTCTGCTGTGTAAGCTGTAATGTGTTGAATTGTGTCCCCCCTCAAAATATGTTTAAGTCGTAACCCCTGGTACCTGTGAGCTGAACTTAGGTGGAAATAGTGGAAATAGGATTTTTGCAGATGTAATCAAGTTGAGGTCTTACTAGATTTGGGAGAGCCCTAAATTCAACTGACTGATGTCTTTATAAGAGAAAACAGAGGAAATTTTTGATAAGGAGACACATAGGGGGACACACAGAGAGAAGAAGGCCATGTGAAGATGGGGGCAGAAATTAAAGTTATACGGTCACAAGCGAAGGAACAACTGGGACGACCAGAAGTTGGAAAAAGTGAGGAACAATTTTTCCTCGGAGACTGGAGGGAGCATAGCTCTGACAACACCTTGAGTTTAGATTCTTAGGTTCCAGAAATGTGAGAGAATAAATTTCTGTTGTTTTATGCCACCCAGTCTGTTTCTGGCAACCCCAGGAAACTAATGCAAATGCTTTCAGCAAGTGCCAAATAGTTGACTGGACCAAGACAATTGGAAAGATAATAATAACCTTTACTTAGTAGTCAATTTGTTTCAGGAATTTTCCACATGCATTAACTCACTACCTCACAATTACCGCATAAGGTGCTATTATGACAACTATTTTGAAAATGAGGAAAATAAAGCTCAAAGAGTTAAATCACTTGCCCAATTTGTCAAGCTGGTGAGACAGCGCAGGTTCAAGCCCAGACAGTCTGATTCTAGAGCCTGCTCTTTTAGCCATGATGCTATGCTGCCAACATAATAATGATGGTGATAATAATAGCAATAATAATCTTAAGGATAATCTGATCTGTCAATACTTGGATGATGTCATATGACTGGGGCTTGACCTTTGAGTTATTTTTCTGGCAGTGGGGATAGATTTTTGCTTAGGTATCCAAACAGTCTCACCAAATTTCCTCTGTAACCACCAGTATGAATTTGAAGGATGGTGAGTTGGGGTTAAGAGGGTAGCAAGTCTGTGACAAAAGAATGAAACAAAAGCTAATGGCTCACATGGGAATTGAACCAGCGACCTTGGCTTCATTAGCTCTCTCCCTGAGTGAAATACTTTTAATTGTGTTTTACTTCATAAAATGGCTTAAAACAAATTTAGCTAGAGGCTGGATGCCTAATCTTCCCTCCTACAATATTTGAATTTTTCTTCCACATGTCTGTGCTATTATTCATTTAGTAATCTTTATGGCTTTATTTATTTATTTATTTATTTTTTTTTTAATCTTTATGGCTTTAAATGGATACCATTTGTGTGATTCTTTTCTGCAAGTGGAATTAATATCATCAGGTGAATAAGTGATAAATTGTAAAAAATTCTGTAGGGCCTCAGTTTGTCATGTGACAGTTTAAGCTATTTCATTATAATTTAGGTGTGGTAAAATACATGCTTTATATCTACACAGCAGAAATTGAGGCCATATAGATATATGTAACTGAAAAGTCCTGTTTGCAAAGCAGTATTTAGAATTTTTGAGTGAGACCTGACTCTAACTCAAATAATAAAAAACCTGCTCCATCTTTGAGGTAAGAAAACTAAGACTCTGAGAAGTTAAGTGGCTTTGCCTGAGGTTATACCATTAGTTAAGATGACTGAGAAAGCTGTACTCTCCTCAATTTCTAATATTAAATTCTTTCCACTATTTATTATTTTATTTAATTGAGAAATCAATAGGCATTTGACTTGAAGTTCATGCATTTGTCTTTTGCATTTTCTTTAACTTTCACGGTTAAGTTAAAATTTTCAGGATATAAGATCTTGGATTCTCTTACATGGAATACTAAAATACACTGTTTCCATTGGCATCCCAAACCTAATCTTTATGTTAGTTAATATAGATACGACTACGTGGGTCAGTTTATATTTTATCTCTTCGTGTCAAAAAAGAATGTATATATTAGTGTGCTTAAAGTGGTATTTTTTCATCTACTCAAGGTGTGTTATTTTTTAGATGGACCTACGTGTTGATTATTAACATCACATGCGATATGCCATTTCGTTAATAATAAGAGAATACTTATAAAAGAAAAAATGTTAGATGGATTGACATCATATACTCATGCAAAACGTATGCATATCAACCAATTTCTTCTCCAAATACTAATCGTGTTCTCTAGGTATGTCTTGAAAAATGTACCATTTGAAACCCTGTAGCAAACAGCTTTTGACATCTGCAAAGTGAATGAACACTTAGAGTCTATCTGTAGCCAGTAAAACCAACTGTTTGGGGTCAACTTAGGATGACTGGGCTATTACAATGGTTATTCTCTAGGGGAGCCTGGATGTCTCAGTCGGTTAAGTGCCCAACTTCAGCTCAGGTCAAGATCTCATCGTTTGTGGGTTCGAGCCCTGGGTCTGGCTCTGTGCTGACAGCTTAGAGCCCGCTTCAGATTCTGTGTCTCCTTCTCTCTCTGCCCCTCCACCACTCATGCTCTTGTCTCTCTCAAAAAATAAATGAACATCGAAAAAATTAAAAAAAAAACCCAATAGTTATTCTGTAAATCACTAATTTGTTTGAGACCATCCTCAAGCCCCTCCCTTCACCAAAGAAAACAGAAAATAGAAAACCTTGTTGTGTTGTACAAATGACTATGGTATTTTTCCTTGTAAAAGATAATTTATATTAAAAACTTATTTATGGAACAGTACTCATTTCAAGGTTCAGTTGTTATTACTCAAGTGAATTAGAAGGTTAGGTTCTGTTCAAATGCTGAAGCTTTTATGACCCCAGGAATCTGTTTATTTACAGAGTAGAAAATTGCATAAGTGAACGAATGGATATTTCATAGTTACTAAGGCATTCGGTCTCATAACTTTCAGGTCATATATAATTTGGTAGATTAGTGTCACAAAAACCTATCTGTCCAATAGAGAAATAAGCCCTACAGAAACTTTGGCAAGATGTTTCTTTTACACATTATACTGGTCTCTCTTGTTTGGTACATCATTTCGTTTATTCATTCATTTGTTCATTCATTCAGGAGTATCTGTTGAACACTCACAACATCCTAGGTGCTAACCATCATAACAAATGTCATATCTGTTCTCCTGGAGTACGTATGCTTTACAGAAATATATTTTTAAATGAAACCCCTAAAAACATGTTCATTGACTCCTTTCTCTTCAAACGTGTGTCAGAGAGAACATCTAATCTAACCTTATCCAGTCAGGACGTCTTCATAGAGGAGGTAACATTTGGGCTAGGTGTTGATGACAAGCACCATACTGTCCAGTGGAGACATGTGTCTAGTGGGAAGAATTATTCCATGGCAAAACGTGTGGAGGCTTGTATCTTGAAAGGGTCTGATGTGTTTTTGTAACCAATAAAATTCTTCAGTGCAGCCACAGAATGCCTCAGGTCGTTTTCATCAGAATTAAAAATGTGTCAACATTATTGATGTCCTAACAGAATTCATGTGTCAATATTGTCACCAGTATAAATCATGCTTCTGAAAATGCAAGCTATTCAGCCGCTTCTCCCACTAACTCTCTTCATATCTGCCACAAGCCAACGGATGCTCCAGTGCGGCATCACACGTGGGGGGATTATAGAAGCCAGCCGGCTGTTCCTTACATCCCCAAATCCTTTGTGGGGATGAACAAGTAAACCAATGAAAACGCGACACCGTTTCTACTGCTGAAATCTGCAGTTATTTGAGTATCTCAATGATGGTATCTACCTTTTCTTTATACCACTTATGTGCTGTTTCTAAAAATGCTACTGAAGATTTGTTCTTTTGATATTGAAGAGTAATGCTTATCACCCTTGGAAGTTTTCATAATATGGTACTTTCTAGGTTGTGAAGGCAAGTTGCAGCTCTCATCTCAAGAGCCCATCTATATTTATGCTACAGAATGCCACACCTAAAATAATTATACTGTAATTTCTGGCTTTGTTGTACTATGCCATCATGTTAGAAGGAAATGCAAAGAAACCAGAATTTTTTTGTTTGTTTTTGAATAAAATATTAGGGGAAAAAATTCCTAGGACGAAATGCATTCTTCCGCATTTGGAGGCTCATTTTTCATGAGGAAAGGTTTCATATGATGGCACTTGGAAAAAGATAGCTTGAGGTAAATTTAGAACAATGAAAAAAAAATCTCAATGAGAAATGCACCGTGAGTCTAGTACTGTAATGTCAATGTGAAAGAGACACATAGTTGCTCATTTTGAGTCAGGTACCTTGCTATGAGATTGCACACCAATACTCAGAAGTCGGCTTTCATTCGGAGAGTCAACATGGACTCACATTTTGATATTAACAAAGAAAATAATAGGCCCTACCTCATGTTAGTATGCATGGGAGAAGAGTCTTCTTCCTCTCACCCTCTGTGTGTACAAAGTTAATTTTTACTTAACAGCTACAGCTTAAACATACACTTACATTACAGAAACAGGTGCCATGGAACCGGCCCAATCTTTCCATATTAGCAAAGCAGGACCTGTCAGCTATGTACACTTGATCTTATTGTGAAGGAGGGGAATGAAAAGTACATTCTTTAGAATATTATCCCCTAGAACCTACACCCTCTTTTAGGGCTTGAAACATTTCATTTTGGAAGGTTTCAAAAAATTAGAAACTACGTCAGTAAAATAGAAACTTAGATTTTGTGGTATATTTAGCCAAAGAATTTAATTTTAAAACACTCGAGTCCAACCGTTCTTTGAAAATAAGATGAATATTTAATTTTGAATACTTTCATTTAAAGATAAGTCAGTTAGTGGATCCTTGAGGAGTCACACGGAGGCCTCTTTTCCGACTGTCATTGTGAAAGAAAACAGACATTTATAAATAACATAAAGGAACAGGAGTTAGAACATACCACCCTTTATAAACTTAATCACAGCTAAGTTATTATAATCTACAAGTCATAATCTGTTATTTCTTATAACTTGTTCTTCCTACATCAAATCCAAAACAAAAAAGGAGGGCATGCCATCACTGTGTTCTTGGTAGTTTTGTTTGATCACTCAGAAAACAAGGCACTGCAAATCATGAGCGTGGGTTGATGCTAACAGTGAAGGAGGTCGCTGCCCCCTTTAAACCCTGTCGGGCTCACCTCAGCAGCATCAGATGATAACAGCATGTTTACCAGGCTTTCCAAGTGATGAAAATGTCAGGGAATCCGAAGTTATGGTTCCCCCAACAACCATAACTTGGCTGTTTTGCACTATTAAGGAAGGAAAGTTAGAAACTGACATGTCATATAAGCCTAGAGTTACTTGAGTCTGTCTACACAGAGCAAAATTCAATAATGAGGCAACTTGGATGTGTAAGTCAGACAAAATCACCCCTTACCCAAGATGAACATAAGAACAAAAGAATTTTTGTTTCAACTAAATTATCTAGGTAGTTAGCTCCAAATATTCCATTTGGTACATGGAGATATAAAGGAAAAAAAAACCCTACCAGAATGATTTGAATTTCAGAATATAATAACAATTTAGATAATTGCTATGCTTTCTATAGATCACACACACGTAGCTAACCAGAATATACCACTGACCAAGGGAATTGACCTTAATTTATATTTACACTCACAGATACATCCATAAAGGGATGCCCAGTGAACCTCAACTTAATTTTACTTTTTATATCAAGAGAAGGTCCATTTTTAAAGCTGATTCTAGATGTAGCTATGGTGATATCAGGTCAAGTTGGGAAGAAACACTTCAATGTTCCACTTATTTATGTATATGTAAGGTAAGAAGGAAATAAGGAATGGTGGAGTCTGAGGTGAATAGGAAATTTCATATTCTTCGTAAAGGCATTAGAATTCAATTACGCCCCCCACCCTAAAAACAGCCAGCCAAACAAGTCAGCAAGACAAATCAAAGCCAAAGGGTAGGGTCATTGAAGAGCTGCTAGACAGGTGTGTAACAAAGTGAGCTGAGGGCTCAGGTCCTCCCCTCTGCGATCTGAGAGGCTGCTAGTTTACCAGCAGGGGTGACGAACCCTGACTGCCAGCGGTCAAGGTGGGTAATGGCGACATCTACCAAAAAAGATCACTTCTTAACAGCAAAACAGTCACAGCCCATAGTGCCCACCAGTGGACTAATTTCCAGTTTTCTCTCAGAGTTTTGAGAGAACCCTCCATGGGCTAAAGGGGCCTCTAGCTTTGTTTGGACTTATAAAGGATATAAGGCTAAAAAAAAAAAATTCTCATAATGTGAAGACACACACCATTTATTTTTAATATTAAAAAGAAATGCATATTGTTTCTTATCACAAGCTGCTTACATGGGTCATATCAATTATTTGAATAAAAAAGAATTTTTTTTTGCTAGTCCTAGCAGAAAACAAAACAAAACAAAACAAAACAAAACAAAACAAAACACAGAACAAAAAACCCTTGACATTTAGCATTATGAGGCTAGTCAAAATACCTCCTCAGCACATTGGTTAGATGTATACTTCCCTTCTAGAAGCAGCTGTCAACAAAGTGGTTATGTCACCTTATGTTTCACTTTAATTTGTGGAGATTTAACTATATTTCTTTTCTTAAATCTTAGATTTGGACCTCTCATTAAAAATTCTTAAAGGCATCACTAAAATTCAATAATAAATGTTTGACTTTGGTCCAATTCTTTAATAAGTTTTCATTTCTTCTATAAAGAAACATTAACTTCCTGAGATTTATTCTCTTTTTCAGACGAACATCTCATGGCTAAACATCTGACTATAATGTTAAATAGTCAAGTCCTATTTATATTGGAAAATGCTATATTTAAGGCACTTAGAGTTCACAGGTCATAGAAAGCTACTTTTCTATATGATTTCCCTAGGTAGTGTTGGTGACTATGCAGTTAACTGAGATGAAAGCAATTAATACGTGTACAGCCATGTCTGTGATGTGTTTTCCTCCACTAGAGTGTGAGGTCTTTGAGGGCAAGAGTTATGCTGAATTCACTTTTGTTTCTCATCCCTGTGCCTTTCAGCATATAGTAAGCAAGAAGAAATAATTACAGAACGATGTTGGGTTAAGTGAATAATGAACCCAAAATAGTGGAGAATAGTCTAGTGACCATGATGATTGAGGTGGACTTACAAAAATGGCAATTTCCTGGGGTTCACTCTATTGCTTCATCAGATTTACATATTGCTTCCCCCCAAGAACCTTAGAATATCTGTAAGGTTTTCCCCACCACAATCCTTTAAGATGGGCAGGGGATTTTCCTTGGTTTTATCCATTCCCCAAAGATAATAACACTACAATTAATATTCCTAAGGCACAGAGAAATGAAATAACTCACTGTTTACTGAGTTACTGTCTTCTTTCATTTAATAACCATCCGAGGGCCCACCACGTGCTGGGCAGGATGCTAGGGACTGAGGGTACAGGGGTCACCAAGAGAAAACCCTGCCTCACGGTGGATCTGACGATACAGTGGGGTGTCCAGCCAAGCAGCCAGGCCAGTACATTACAGTGACAATAGTGATATATGAGGGCGTTTGAAGGATACCTGAAAGGGGCAGCTGAGTCAGACCAGCAAGAGTGGGCAGGGAAGCCCACTTTCAGACCAAGATGTGAAGGGTAATCTAGTCAGACAAAAGGGAGAGGACGGCAATGGGCGGGGGGGGGGGGGGGGGGGAAGGTGAGTTAGCAAGTGGTCCATGTCAGAGGCACTGGAAGTGATGTTCATGAGGCTGGAAGGGAGCCCAGGTGGGGAAGGGGGGCGGGGGAGGCAAGGCCAGAGCTGTAAACAGAGTTCAGGGTAGAGCTAGTCAGTGGGGCATCCAGGAAAATGATTAAGCTGATAGAAAAGTTATTAAAAAAAAACGTGTCTGAAAAGTGTTCATAAAATAATATTTGCGGGGTTTTTTGTTGTTGTTTTGCTTTTGTTTTTCTTTTGCAATCTGATTGCATTGCTTGGACTCAGCAAAGCTGAGAAGTCATTTAATCCCATCCAATCTCCTCATTTTATAGACAACAAAAGTTGAGCCCAGAGAAAGTAGGTGACTTGCATAAGGTCACAAACCTGGCTCTCCAGCTCAGGGTGACACAGACCCAGATCTGCGGTTCCTCCCACGCACTGCTCTCTGCTGACATTGCCTATTTGCCTGTTTCCTGGTTCCTTTGAACCCTCGGTTGAATTCTTCCGAGTCCCAGGTGTGCTAAGTAAATAATTTTTGTGTGGACTGAATCGATTATAACAATTATTTTCCAGAAGTTATAGTAAACATGTTGTCAGTGCCCAGTCATTCCCCCCGTTTCGAATATGCTTGCTATTTCCAAACTCTTCAATTAAGTTTTCATGTCTTGCTGGAGCTGTGATAAAGGCAATAGGTTAAGGCTCCAACATGTACAAGTTCGACTTCAAGAGGCTTATTTTAAGCATACAGTTAAGATGGCAAACATTAAACATGCTGACCGTTGCAGTTCGATGATTAATGCCACAGATAATAACCGAACATGTTTTATTGCACAACTGATAACACGCTCACACAATGAAGACACTAAGATACTTTGAACTATTCAACGTGCCCAAGACTAAATGCCAGCATTTGTTTTTATAGTTTTTGTAATCTCACCTGCTAAGACCCTTATCTTCATAAAACCACTGAGTTCCTGAATAAATATTGTGCCACAGATTTAAATCTTCTGGGGGATTTGATGCAAGTGGTTGCTGGATTTTACGTCTGAGAAGCTCGTATCTAAAGCAAAAGACAAGCCGAAACATCAGGATTATCTCAACTAATGTTATTACCAAAATTCAGGTTGTTTCATGGTATGAGTGTCTGGGGTGTGCATGTAAACGCAAAGAAAACGTCTTAATTTACAATCACCAAGTTTTTTCCAGATAGTCATTGCCTTCTAGCTCAAGATTCACATATTCGATTATTTTGAAACAATCAGCTACATTCACATTTTACTATTATCAGTAAGAATGATAACATTTTAGATTTCTTCTGTTTCAGATTTGCCAAAACTTTATCGCCAGTTTCACACAAAGTAGAAATACAAAATGCTTGTAAAGGTAATGATTTCCTAAGACTTCAACCCATCAGGGCTTTATAAATAATGATAATATTATCAACTTGCTGCTCTTGGCTAAGTGTCAAGTGTAGACTGTTAAAAAGCTATTTCAGAATCACACACTTCCCTTTCATCTTATCTGTGTCCCTGACCACATTCTTTACAAGTTTCCAGATAATAACACCATGCCAAGGAACTACTGTGCTAGCTTTGGAATTCTGAGGCGTATTTGTGTAAATGTATTATTCAGAACATGCATCAAATTTGCCTAACATATAATTAAAATCTATTCTGAAAATCAAGAGAAGGATCACATCAAAGATCGTTAGACAACAGTGATGGTTGTTTCAAGGGGTTTTAGAGCTTCACAAAACTATATTTTGATCTTGATGAACTTCTATGGCTCTATATAAGTCAAGATATGCAATATGAAATTGTATTCAAGTTATGAGTGGGGACATCCAATCAGGAACTAGTTCTGCATTCGTACATGAGTAAAAGTCTCTTTCCTTCCTTCCTTGAGACAAGACCGTAATAGGATCCAAAAGCACAGTCACTTTCTCTTACCTCAAATCGGGTCCGTTTGGTCTGGATGGTGGCTGCCATGAAATCGCAACATATGATTCACTTAGTGGAATCGCCAACAACGGGTTAATGCCCTGAGGTAGGGTGGGGTGGGTGGTAACATGGGTAGGTAAACTCTCTGTGCACCCTCCTAGGTACCCGTTACCTCCTGAACAAGCCACAATGGTGACAGAATAATTAGTGAAGGGAATCAGATGAGTAATTACTTGACTTAACACTGAGGAAGTAACATTGGTTATTGTGATGTGAGGGTCGGGCATGCGGATCTCATAGCTAAGCATGTCTCCATTTTGGATGAGTGGGGGTTTCCAAGTGACCTGAAAGAAAAGATAAATTTAGAATCAGTGTGACAACACAGGAACAGAGCAAGTGAACTTCACAAGGCCTAGAATTTTGCTCTGTCTTGTTTTCACTTAAGTCACTTTGTAAATGCCTCCTTTCGACTTAGCCTTTTGCACTAGACAGTAATGAAGGGTTTGGGATCAATTAGCAGTACACCAGGAACCAAATGAAATGCTGTTTCCTGGGTTTAGCTTTTAGTCGTGATACTTTCTAGGACTGTCAGACTAATACACACCTTGGCGATTCATCTCCACCGTGGGTGTTCTAAAGGACACAGAGCACACACATGGAGAAAATTCACACATCCACATGCATCAATGGGGCAGCGGCAGGATTTGACAGTTTTCTTGTTTACAGCTCAATTAAATGACATATCAGAACTCCCTGCTTTGCATTGTTAGTGTGTACTCTAAATATGTAACTACCCTCTTTTTCTTTCTTTCTTTTTTTCCCTTTTTGGACTGTGGGGGTGGAGGACCATTCTTTGCATTTTCTGAGGATGCACAGTTGAGTTCCTGAATCTCAAGTGTGCATAATGCAAAAAGTAAAGCAACAGCAACTTCGATTGTCAAAGACAAGAGATAAGCTTTTAAAATGGCAAGCAAAGGATGATCCTATTTAACTAACACATGGACCTCAGCATGAGAAAGAAAGAAACATTTTGTGATGGGATACTGCATTGTTTAATATTCCTTTTCCTTTTTTTTTTTTTTTTTTTGGCTAAATTTTGTAAGGCTGTAGTGGTAACACACTCATGCTTTGAAGGTAAAAGAGCCCTAATAAAATGTACATAGGCCATTAAAAAAAATCGCTTTTTTACATACTATTCTGGTTCATCTCTCATCATTGCCTTGCAATGTTCCTTAAAGTTTAGAGTATGTATTTCATCTCCTAAACAGACTGTATGCTTCTGGATGGCAGGGCCTAAATTGTATACCCATTTAATGTCATGCACGCAGAGATTCAGTATTATATTCTTTTCCTTAGCATACAGTTATTTTGAAAATTTAAAAGACAGATTTCCACAGAGTAATATGTAATGATATCCACATTTGTAACTCTATACAAAATCAAAGTCAGAAAGACGTAATAGAAAAATTAGAATAGAGAAGAATTGACCAACATTTTCTATCTTAAATCAAAGAGAAAACAATTTCCTCCAGAAGGAATATCACCTGAGATTTCCAGAGGGCATTCTTACTGGTAAGTGGCAGCAAAGTGGGCTCCCGCCACATGTCAGTGGGCTAGTTGCTTGCTCATTGCTGTCGTCATTTAGAATTAACAATGGCCCAACACCTACTCAGATTTTACTACACGGTTTGAAATCATCGCTCATCTGAAAAACTTCTTGGAGTGGTCCATAGTGTTTTCGGGTGGAAAGAAGTTTTAAATGTGTACCTTACGAGCATAGCAGATTTGTCTGGATGTAGAGAACATGAAAGGAACCTGAAGAGCAGAGGCTGTAGAAGAGACATAGGGTTCTATTTGTTTTGTAGGTGCAGTGCTCTGTGGATTCGAAAAATGAGTCAAGGTCAAACTCAGGGGACTTCTTGGTGCTTGTAACGTAAATGAAAAATGGAAGGGTTATGACAGCTAAATTCAACCTGACTGATACGTGGAATACCACTTTTTTTTTTTGCCTCTCGAGCCAGAACATTCTGAGTTCAGGTCAAGGTTTGGCAGCACTTGAAAGAATTAAAACTTAGGAGATCGTCTGTGCAGTTGAGCTAACAGTGAATTGATTTGGAAGTTGGTATTCAGACTGAGAAAAAGCACTCATAAGATAAAACTTGAATAAGATATCCAGAAGAGATTAAAAGATTTGATGTAATGATTCTGAAGACAGTCATTTGAAGATCTTTGGGGGAAAAAAATCCCTATTTTATATACTATAAATGTTTACATCTGAAAATAACCTATTTGTCTCATTTAAAAACTACAGAGTTACGGGGCGCCTGGGTGGCGCAGTCGGTTAAGCGTCCGACTTCAGCCAGGTCACGATCTCGCGGTCCGTGAGTTCGAGCCCCGCGTCAGGCTCTGGTCTGATGGCTCGGAGCCTGGAGCCTGTTTCCGATTCTGTGTCTCCCTCTCTCTCTGACCCTCCCCCGTTCATGCTCTGTCTCTCTCTGTCCCAAAAATAAATAAAAAACGTTGAAAAAAAAAAAATTAAAAAAAAAAAATAAAAACTACAGAGTTAGGAAAAAAAAAACCTCTTTTTGACAGTAGTGAGTTGGAAGACATGAATCCACTTCTACAGAAATTTTTAGAAGGACTTTTATGTGAAGAAGACCATTGTTCTCATAGTTGGTAAGCTAACAGAAATGGTTTCTAACTTGGTTACCTTCCTGAAAATATCCCAGAACCATTATTAAAAATAAATGCATTCAAGATTTTTAAGTAGCCAGCTACCTAAATATTCTATTCTATTCTTTCCTATGCTCAAGATCACATTTACTCCAGTGCAGGCAAAAATGTATGAGACTGACATTTTCAGTCTGCTTAATTTCCCATGTTTTTTTTTTTTTATGTATACATTGTCTACAGGAAAGATTATGAAATATTGTTGCATCTCAGAAAACCCAGATCAAAGAGCATGTTCCTGGCCTGAATAAACAAGAGATGCACTCTCTAAAACAAGAATTTTACACTGAAATCTTTTACATAGAATTATAGTCTCTTACTAGAAATATAATGTTTATTTACTACCCTGACTACCATAATTAATTATTTTAGTTGAGTGGTACATAATTGTTGAGATTTCCATTTTTCTGTTTAGTTATTATTTTTCAGAAAAAAAAGAACAGGTGGGTAGCTGGTTAAGTGTTTAAGGAGCAACTGACTTGAACCAACTCTTTCAGATCCCTGAAGAGTAGCTTCCCTTAAAGAATCAAGGCACCTCCAGGGTGCCTGGGTGGCTCAGGTGGCTGAGCATCTGACTCTTGATCTTGGCTCAGGTCACGATCTCATGGTTGTGGGATTGAGCCCTGCATTGGAGCCTCAGTGTGGAGCCTGCTTGAGATTCTCTCTCTCTCCCTCTGCCCCTCTCCCCTGCTCTCTCTCTAAAATAAAATAAAATAAAATAAAATAATTAAAATTAAAATTAAAAAAAATAATTAAGGCACCTCCAAAGATCCCTACTGTAAGCAAAAATTTATGAATGCAGGTCAGTTGATTGGCCTCTGGCCTGAAAAAGTAACACAAATGAATCTTGTAACTTTCTTCCTTTTTTAACTCCATCGAACTATATTTAAGAACTTTATGAAGATTTATGAAGATTGACATAATGGGTTGAGAATGGGTTCAGAATCAATGTCCCTGATTGGTGATCCAGACTATTCAACTGAAGCTGTGAGACTTTGAGCAAAACACTTAACATATCTGAGCCTCAGTTTCCTTCATGTCTAATGTGAAGAGACCATCTTTGCCTTCATGTCTATATACGGTTGCATAATTCTAGCACTAGTTCATACAACGTGTGAGTATACAAGGACCAAGGGTGTGGACCATTTGACTCCATATAGCAATTCCTCTTGACAACAGACTCCCCGGCAAAGCTTCTCTTACAGAACAAGGTGTATAATAAGTATTTGTTGAAATAAACTTAAATTTCTCTTTCAGAATATCATCCCTTTCTTTTAAACTTACATAAACTTGTACACTTTCTCTCATGGCAAGATACAAATCTAATATCTTAAATGAAAACCGACTGTTAATGTACAAATGAAAAGTGGGGTGTGGCCCTTTACCTCTGCCTCGTCCCATGACCTCTCCACGGCAGGCTACCCTCCTAAATTGAACAGGTACTATCTTGGGATATAGTGTTTCATACTTTCTGGTATGCTCAGATAAGCAAAGCAAATATACCCACATATATGTGAGCTGTCTCTCTTTAATTTTTTTTTTACCAAAAAAATGTTTATTCTATTCCTACTAACCTGTAACTTAATTTTTACACTTAACAATAGACTACAGGCATATTCGTTTTTGTTTTTTGTTTTTTGCTATTACATAATACTCCTTTCATGATTGAAAACAAATTATTCACTTTTTATCCTATTGACATTTCCCTACTGCTAAAAACAATACTTTAAAATGTATATATACATATCATTGTATTTATTTTTATTGGATAGGTTAGCAAGAATTGCTATGCCAAAGGTGCATTATGTTTAAGTTTAATGATTATTGATGGATTACTTTCTGAAAGGTTGAGGTAATTCACTTTATTACAGAAAATGAAAGAAAGTGTCCATGATCTGTATCCTCATAAACTGTTAAAACTACCACTCTTTTTAGTTTGTGCTTATGTATTACTTATTATTTTACTTAGTTATTAATTATTACTTAATTATTTCTCCAATTAGTTTGCATTCTCTTTGTTTTTTTGTGAGCTATAAATATTTCCAAATATTGACACTTTACATATCTTCCTTCCTCTTTAAATTATCCATATTTTATACATTATTTTCTATTGAACTGTCTTTTAATCATAAATTATTAGAAAAGTAAATTATTAGAAGTTCCTTCTATGAGACATGAATAGACACTTTTCCTTTTTTTTTAAATTTTTTTTAGTGTTTACTTATTTTTGAGAGAGAGAGAGAGTGCGAGCAAGAGAGGGGCAGAGAAAGAAGGAGACTCAGAATCCGAAACAGGCTCCAGGCTCTGAGCTGTCAGCACAGAGCCCTATGCGGGGCTCGAACCCATGAACCGTGAGACCATGACCTGAGCAGAAGTCAGACGCTTAACTGACTGAGCTACCCGGGCACCCCTGAATAGACACTTTTCCAAAGGAGACATCCAGATGGCAAACGGATATATGAAAAGAGGCTCAACATCACTCATTATCAGGGAAATATAAATCAAAACCACGTTGAGATACCATCTCATGCCAGTCAGAATGGCTAGAAGTAACACCTCAGGAAACAACATATGCTGGTGAGGTTGTGGAAAAAGGGGAACTCTCTTGCACTGTTGGTGGGAATGCAAACCGATGCAGCCGCAATTGTACCCGTAAAACAGGGTGGAGATTTCTCAAAAAAATTAAAAATAGAACTACCCTACAACCCAGCAATAGCACTACTTTTGGAATTTATCCAAATGTAACAGGAGGGTGATTCATAGGGGCACATGGACTGCAATGTTTATAGCAGTGCTAGCAACAATAGTTAAATTATGGAAAGAGTCTAAATGTCCATCAACTGATGAATGAATAAAGAAGATGTGGTGTATATATATATATATACACACACACACACACACACACACACACACACACACACACACACACAATGGAATACTACTCGGCAATGAAAAAGATTGAAATCTTGCCATTCGCAACAACATGGATGGAAATGGAGGGTATTAAACTAAGAGAAATAAGTCAGTCAGAGAAAGACAGATACCATATGTTTTCACTCATATGTGGAATTTGAGAAACTTAACAGAAGACCATGGGGGAAGGGAAGGAAATAAGTTATGAACAGAGAAGGAGGCAAACCATAAGAGACTCTTAAATACAGAGAACAAACTGAGGGTTGATGGGGTGGGGGGTTGTGGGGGTGGGGAGGTAGGCGATGGGCATTGAGGAGGGCACTTGTTGGGATGAGCACTGGGTATTGTATATAAGTGATGACACAGGAATCTATTCCTGAAGCCAAGACTACACTGTATGTTAGCTAAATTGACAATAAATTAAAAATACATAAATTAAATAAATAAATAAATAAATAATAAGTTCCTTCTATGTTATGGAGAAATAATCTATTATTCTATAATGTGTGTTACAGATTTTTCCCAATCTACCTCTTGGAGTTTAACTTTTTTTTTTTTTAATGTTTATTTATTTTGAGAGAGAGAGAGTGTGGTGGGGGGAGGAGGGGCAGAGACAGAGAGAGGGAAAAAGAGAGTTTCAAGCAGGTTCTGTGCTGCCAGTGCAGAGCCTGATGCAGGACTTGATTTCACAATTCGTGAGGTCATGACCTGAGCTGAAATCAAAAGTTGGTCGTTTAACTGACTGAGCCACTGAGGGACCCACTTTTTTTTTTTTTTTTTGGTGAGGGGGAGTCTTATGGCTTGTAGGAAACAAATTATTTTCTAGTTAAATATAACTGTATTTTCTTTTAAGACTTCTGAGTTTCTTTCTTTCTTTGTTTTTTCTTTAGAAAGAGCCCCCTAATCTTTAAATTATATGGAATTTTTCTTATTTTTTAAGATTTCTATTTTTAATGTTAAATTTTAAATTTAATTTTAATTTACTTACGATATAATGGAAAGATCTTTTTTTTTCTTACACATGGACTGTCAGCCAGTATCATTTTTGAAGCAAACCATTATTTCCCAGTGAAATAAAATGTTTCTTCTACAATAACTCAAGTTCCCATGTATACTTGTATCTGTGTCTAAAGTCCAGTCTGCTCCAATGATCATTTGTCTATTGTTATGCCAACACCATACTATTGTCATTTAGTAGATTTATAATAAGTGTAAATACTGAAGAAGATGTCACCTCGGTATACTTTTCTTCCATAACTTTCTAGAATATTTCAACTATTTAGTCTTCTTTATATAGTTAAAGATCATTTGATCCAATTTGAAACAAAACATTATTGGCATTCTGATTTTGAATGATATTAGGTGTATATGTCAATCCTAGAAGGACTGACATGTTGTGGAATTAACTCCTTCCATTTAGGAAGACAGCACGTTCTCCATTTGTTGTAGTGAGAAGTTGAGAACAGCATGTGCTCTTGGAACCACCATGGTGGGTAAGGCGGCTCTTCTCTGTATGTAATCTTAAGCAGGTTACTTCATCTCTCAATTCTCAGTTTTCCTTCCTGTGAAATGGGGATAATAATAGTGTCTATCTGAGAGGGTTGGGTTAAGGACTAAATGAGAGCAATTCCTGGAACTTAATATGAACTCAATAAATAGTAATCATCATTATTATTTTGTTTTCTTCCATAAGATGTTATATAGAGATACATTTTATGGTTTGATTTAAGCAGACATCAAAGACTGGAATACTTCACAATTAGGTGATAATGGTGATGAAGACTCAACTCTCTTCACTTTGGGTTCTTATCAGATTTGTTTGTAAATGAGCAACATTAAGAGTACACACCCAAGTAACACAGTGAGCAGACACAATCTGGAGGGCACTGTTGCTTCTTGTGACACACACAACACAGCTGGTCCTTCAGTGGTCTGAGCCCAGCAAGGACTCTACTACATGAAGACTGAGAACTGCAGGACTGTTGTCTTTTATTCTGCTTTAGCTGTGGAAAGTGGGGCTGCACCCACGTCATCGCATTCAAGGAAGTTTGTTCATGACATCACATCATTACACAACTTAGTTATTCTTTTATTTATTTATTTATTTTGAGTAGGCTTCATGCCCAGCATGGAGCCCAACACAGGACTTGAACTCACGACTCTGAGATCAAGACCTAAGCTGAGATCGAGAGTTGGATGTTTAAATGACTGAGCCACCCACGTGCCCCACAACTTAGTTATTTTTATGTTTTTTTTTATTAGTCCTGTATCATACTCAAGACTTAGTGAGTGCAGCAATCTTATAAATCTTTTGCTCTTATAAAGTGAAAAGAATTGTGTCTTAATCACCAGCATTCTTATAAGTCAACTTTATCATAATCTGATTTTACATTGAAGTTTTGCTAGAAATGGCTGCTGAACTTTACAAATCCTTTTTCTGTATCTATTGATAAAAAATATATGATCTTTTTTCTTTGATTAGTTGATTAAGAAGTATGTTGATAGATGTCCTGATTTTGAACCATTCTGACGTTTTTGGAGTCAAGCCAAATTTGTCCTGGCGTGCCATTCTTTTAATATATTCCTTAATTCAATTTGCTAATATTTTATTGAGAAGTTTTGGACGTATATTCATATATGAAATTAATCTATAGGTTACTGAACTATCTATTTCAAGTATTGGTACAGCATTTACCAACTTTATAAAATGCCATAAATGTTCTTAAGTGATTAAATACCAAATAAAAGTGCATGGTTTTCATTTTTTAAATAATTTTTAAAAAATGTTTATTTATTTTGAGAGAGAGAGAGAGAGTGAGTGTGTGTGCATGAGTGAGGGCAGGGCAGAGAGAGAGAGAAACTCAAGCAGGCTCCACCCTGTCTGTGTGTAGCCAACTCAGGGCTCCGTCTCGTGAATGGTGAGATCATGACGTGAGCCAAAATCAAAGAGGCTGACACTTAACCAACTGAGCCACCCGGGCATCCCTAACAGCTTTCACTTTTTCAGATAACCTCTGTGACATCATATATTATTTCTTTTCTTTATAATCAAACAATCAAATACAATGTTAAGAATTTAATTTTGGGGGTGCCTGGATGGCTCAGTAAGTTAAATGTCCGACTCCTGATTTCAGCTCAGGTCATGATCTCACAGTCATGGGATCGAGCCCCATGTCTGTCTCAGAATGGAACATGGACCCTGCTTGGGATGCTCTCTCTCTCTCTCTCTCTTTCTCACTCTCTCTCTCTCTTACTCTCTCCCCTTCCTCACTTGCACACACGCTGTCTCAAGATACATAAATAAACGTAAAAAATATGATTTTGATATGCAGTGTGGTCTACAATTTTCTCTTCTCTAAGCTCGAATCTATGCCAAGTCATACCACACCTTTTTACACTTATTACTATGTTACCTTGTTTTCTAGTTGGCTGAAGTAGGTGGAGTTTCCCTTGCTTTTCTGGTTAGACCGTGACTTCTCACTGGCAGCACGGTGTAGCAGTGAACAGAACACGTGGCACAACACGGCAAGAACTAAGGAGAAATACCAATCCATTCCTGTTCTACCCCATCCTATAGGCTGGTGTTCTTTCTTCTTAATCTGTTTTTTTTTTTTTTCCTTCTCCTAAGTCCTTGTCACTCTGGGAATGCCAATATTTATTTGTGTAGTTCTGTCTAAAATGCAAGCTCCGTGATAGTAGGGATTCTGTTTTGGTCTCTGGTGTATTCTCAGTACTAAAATAGGCACTCATGCAGGTGCGTTATTGCTCAATAAATGTTAGCAGAATTGAAGCTATTATTAGTGCTGTTGCTGTTGGTATTATCAAAAATTTCTTTCACCTAATACTCAGAATGACTCTCCGTGGTAAATGGTGAATGAATTTTTTAACCAGTGTACTAATGACGATACTTCTCATTAAGATTTTATGTATATGCCATTTTAACTTTTAAATATATTTTACACAAAGAAATCACTGTATTGCAGTCACATGCCTTTGTGTACCAGATAAGCCACATCACCAGAAGATGTACTTTGGCAATCTTAAGATCTTCCTGAATATAATGTGAGTCGATAATACTGAAGCACAAATATGTCGTTTTAATATTTAAATACATATCATCCTATACTAGATTTAGTCGACTATTCCTAAAGCATCTCTTCATGGTTACCTTTTGATTTTCTAGTTGCAAATAAAATGAGAATTAATAAAAGGTGTGATTTTTTTTTTAAAATTAGCATTAATATGCAGTGGCCATATATTTCAGGTACCTATATAGAGACTTTTAGATTCCTGACCTGGTCAGCGTGAGCCTGGGAAATTCAGCTTCCTAGCCAAGCTAAATAAATTTAACTCTAACAAGTGGACAAGCCATGTACGTTATTCCATTCCTGGATAAGGTTACAAAATCAAAAGTTGGAATAAAAAAGAAAGGAAGAAGAAAAAGCCAGGCCATTAGTTTTGGATACCTTTGATCATTATCTACATACGCTGAATCAAGTAGCCTTGTGCATGGAGACATTATTCTTCTGAAAATATTTGTTCTTTTTAAAGATCTGACTAGTTATTAAACTTTTGTTATAAAGAATCCAGAAAAACGTCCATTTCATAGCTTTGCCTTTGAGAAGGGACAGTGTTTATGTTGCATTATATTGATTGGTAATGCTACTGACATCGTGCAAAATTCCCCCAGGATTGTAACAAAAAGTTGTTTCTGGAATGACTAATAACTCTAGGTTTGTTTGGGATTTTGTTTTGTTGTCTTGTTTTTCTTTTGAATGAAGAACAACTCTTAAGGTTGCTCAATTCATATGAGAAACATAGTATATCATATGCTTCAAATTAATTTCCTTTTTAGCGTATTATCAACAGAATTCTACACACATTTGATATTGCTTTGACCGTGATATTGCTTGGACCAGCCTCTTCTTGAAACTAAAAAAGGCTTTTCCAAATAGATTTTAGTTTGTAGGTCAAATTAAATTTCTTCAACAATTTACACTATTTAGCAACACCTAGTGTTTGCTTTTGGTGGGGGAGAGAGAACACACAACATAGATCCAAGGAATAATCTCAACAGATGAACTTTGCTGTTATGCAAATATCCTTTGTTTTGTGCTCTGGTGAGCAAGCTACTGTACCAATGCTTTTGGCAGTGGTACAAGACTGAATCCATGGAAGCGTGTGTGTATTTACACAAAAGAGGCTTCTAAGCTACAGAACTCCCTCCTGTTTGGTTACACTAATTTCCCTTGAATGAAGTTTGTATGCAAGCCAAAACAATGGTAGTTATCCTGTCCTCTAGAGTTCATTCCCAGTAGAATGAAGTGAATAATTGAACACTTTCTAGATAGCCCAGGAATGCGCTATTTTTATTCCTTTCCCCATCATTTTGATTCTTTGATCATTAAAAAAAATCAGAATATGGATAATTGGAACTTTTGTTAGCATGCTAATCCATTCCTCTGCATTTCCCCATCTCTTCTCATTTTCTGATCTATTTAAATCTGACGTGGTGGTTAAGCTAAGCATCCCGTTGTGGCATTCAAAGTATTTCAGGTGTGTGAGGCAAATGGAAGCATCTCGACAATATAATTAAGGGGATACAGGGAGAAATGAAAAACTGACATCGAATTCAAGATAGTTTGGGCCAAAGGCCAAAACCCAGTTTTTTCAGTGAATGCCTAAAATGGCAAATGTATGCGTTTTGTCAGTAGATGGCTCTGTTCAACACGGAGTCAATCCAGGGTAAATTCCTAAGTCTGCAAAGGAGACAGAACACTCAGTGTCTTACCTCAGCTGAATCAGGTCCTAGCACATGCACGACAGGTGGCTGTACCCCAGCAGGTCGTGAGGGTCTTGTGGTCACTGCTACCCAATCACTGCCGTTCGTACCTCCATTAAGAGTGCTCATCAGTACCCTGTATTCATATTTTGTCCATGGGCTGAGAGCAGAAGTCTTGTCAATAAACCTCATGGAATGACTTCTTGGGAGAGTCACCAGGGTAGTAACTTCTTCCTCCCCTTGGGCTCTTCTGTCAATTGTGAAGTTCTCCACTAAACCGTTGGGGTGAGTAGGAGGTTGCCAAGATATAATCACAGATGTTGGGGTATCAGAGAACAACTCTGGACTTGGGATACCTTCTGGTGCATCTGGGAGTGTCCAGACAGTCTGGGACTCTGGTGAGAGGGAACACCCTTTTGAAGTACAGGCTTCCACTTGAAACTTATAGGCAGTATATGGGCGTAAATGGATCACCGTGCAATTAGTGACATTTCCAGAAGTTTTCCGGTAGAGATGACCGTGTTGGTAAATGTTATAATGGGTAATGACCCCATTGGGCTTTAAAGGATGTTGCCAGATGACTGACATCGTTCTTGACTTCACGTCCAGAAGAACTGGAGGGTCCATCGGTCCAGGTTCTATAAAGTAGAATAAATTCAAGAAGTGATATCTCTCGGAAACTTCCCACAGCTTCTCAAAATGAAGTTAAAATAACCCTCCTATCAAGGTATGAAATTCGTCAATTGGCAAAGGCCAGTTAATAAATAAATAAATGTCATAAAGACAAGAACCCTGACTGCTCATAAATGTGCAAGAGGTACTCGTTGGATACTGCTGAACTAAACTGTCATTTTCCTTTCTAAGATAACTTCATTAAAATCATTTCTCTTTATTAAAGCTAATGATTAAAAATATCAGGAGGGCTTTTCTGAAATACAGATATTATTAGAGAAATATACAAGAGGGCTATGGTAAGCAAAGTTCCAGCTTCACCACATTTTTCTAGAGCCCCAGTAACTAATTATAATCAATAACACTATCATAACAAACCTGCATATTTTACAGCCCAGTAAAATCCTTCAGCATCTCTCATTATATATTCCATATTATACCTAGTTCTGTTTATCATTCTAATCCATGTTTTGCAATTTATCTACTCCCTGTTAATATTATAGGTGATTTTTTACTGTGACTGTGACAGAAGCTGCCGATTTAGCTCTTTCACCTACTGATAAATAAACAATGCACAGATCTGACCTTTAGGTTAACAGGTTTTATGCTTGCTCTACTCAGCACTCTAACTGATTCAATTATCATAAAGGTTCAGGAGGCTCCATGAATACTGAAAAAGGCCCACCATATGCCTGCCTAGGTGTTGTGGAACAGCAAATATTCTGCAGCCCTCCAGAGAAATTCCTTAATTGTAAATAATTTCACCATGCGACACAATCAAGTCACCTTGAATGCAAACCCCTCAGCCTGCGGAGGCAAAGTGTTATTTAAGCTTTACTGGGCTGCGTTAAATTCTGCAATTTGAAGGGCTGTTAAGTTTTTCAATTGAAATTTCATTTAAAATGCAGGTGCTTTTTATTATATGGAGGCTTTACTGCTCTCTAGGTACAAGCAAGAACATGGTGCAATAACACAAATCTGGCTCAATCACTGATCAGTAACAGCTGTAATTCCAGAACATTTAGCATTCTTATAAACCACGGCCTGAAATCTATAAATTGCTACAACAGATCAAGAAAATACTATATCCCCCTTTTCTGCCCACAGCAATTTTGACATTTATGAGATTTTTCTGTGAACATTAGATTTTATTGAAAATCTTTAGAGAAGATATACTTGGATTTAGTAATTGTTTAAAACAGCGTTGATTATGTGAGTGTGTGGACGTGATTCAGTGTTACACCCAAGGTTTAAATGTGAAATGCAACCATTTCTTACAGTCAGCGACTACAGTAATAGCTGGTCATGTGAGCGTCCATAGGAACGCACTTTCGCACAACACGATCCACGTAGTTGTCACCAACCGGACTGATGCTAGGGTCATAATTACTTTTTTGAGAGGAAAGACGTTGTACCATGTGCTAACCCTGAAGTCAAGCCGTTTCTGACCATTTGGTAATGCACCCGATTTGAGGAGAAAAATCCTGAAAGTACAGTGATTTTGATATGGATCGCATTTTCCATGTTAGTCTGTTGTCAACTTTCTCTTTAAAGCTTTCTTAAAACCACTGTGACCTTTCTTACTTTTGATCTCTGATACATAGTAGCAGCCCCAATTACTATATGAAAACAGGGATACGGATCCTTTTTTTATTCATGCTGGCCATCCAGGTTTAGCTAAGAAGAAACAAGCGTGAGTCTCACAAGATGCCAATGTCGTTTTGGAACACCAGATCCTCTGAGATCAGGGTCCATAAAATCAGTGGCAGAGATTGAAGCCTTTATTGTCTTACCCTATGTCACCACCACCCTCTAAAAAAGAATAATATACATTTAAGAATCAGAATCATTTCCATTCGAGTTTTCAGCAGGGTCTTGCTTAATTAATTATGTCTCATTTGTACACTATCAAACTGTGAGCTTCTTCAGGAAAAAGGAGCAGCAATGACACAGTTTGTTCTCTGTTATGATGGGGATAAGCCTTTTATTTCTCCCGAATCGGATGATAGTTTTATAGGTGAAACATCTACGGTAATGAGATGAACTGGCACTTTAAGCCCTCACAGAGCACGAGCTTTCCTTAAAGATGATCTCTTATCTTGGGAAAGACGAGATGTTCAATTTCAATTTCATGATTTTTTTTCCCCTTAAAAGCCAGCATACATTTTATTAGCTTCCCGCTCTAGCTGAGTAGGCTCCCTGCTCTTGTTGCACGAAGGGTCCTTAAACTTGTGTGATTCAGGAGAGGAAGCTGAAAGCAGCCTCATTAGCTCCTTTGGCCGGGGAAGTGTTAAAACCTGACTCCCGGCACTCTTCCAATTTAGTGCTTTCAAATGATAAGCCGAATCATCTAATTCTATATACAAATCAACTGGCATGCTACTGCATGGTGGAAAGGGTCACCACAATTATGTAAAACATGAGTAATAACTGTAATTGGGGTAGTTTGCTAATACAATAAAAAGCTCTGAACATGAGGAAAGTTATGCTCACAGCAGTAGCTATCACTTTCTAAAGTAAGAATTCATGGATGAAATGACATGAAAAAGATGGTTATAAAATTTTAATGGAATGATAAAAGGCAAAAGTCAGCCTCTCAGCTGAATTCTTAAAATCCCTATATATCACAATCAGCTCCTTAACTGTAAAATCAATGTGGAGTATAACATGTTGTCAATGCGGCTGTCACTGGAGGGGAGACTGGGAAGTATGACAGCCACACAGCTCAACTGGCCAGTGATGAAAATACAACTGTACAGCCCTCTCCGTGGGTGTAATTGTTTAGAGAACTCCCCCCACCCCCGCCGGAGGTGGGAACGGGAGCATCCTTTCTGTTCAGATCACTGATTCATGTTTCAGGCCATTTCATTACAGCATTAATAACAGAGAGTAGTTTCATTTTGGCAAATGAAATTATCTTTTATGGGAAACTATTTTGCTCATCAGCTTCAAAAGTTCAGACGCAGCCTAAAATAGAGCCATAAAATTGTTAACAGAGGGGTCTGCTTATTTATTTTCATAGTCAGGTGTGCGAACTGGGAAGGGTGTGGGCGCACACGCACGCGCATGTGGATGTGTGTGTGCGTAGGAATAAATGGTCTGAATGACTCACGCTTTCGGTGTGTATATAACTTCCAGTGGTTTCCATGGGCCTCCTACGCTCGTTCGCTATTAGCGTTACCCACGGAGCGCTCGGTTTTCCTGTTATGTTCTCATTATTGCCCTAGTGAAGCAACTTCTAGTTAAAAACTCAGTTTAAAAGCTCTTTTCAGTAATATTAACTCCACACAAGAATATCCCCCAAATTTGCCCATGAATTAACACGCAAGGTAGCAAAATATATGGATGTATGATTATATAAAGCAATACGTTGTAAGCTAATTGTTAATGTAGCCTTTTGACATTCACTCCTGATACGTTAGCAGAAGAGTGATGGAATCCAGCTTCTCTTTAATCATGAATTCTTTTATCATTTCATTATTTATACCCCAACTACTTTCCCAAGGGATTCTTGACAGCTCATCATAAGACTTAAATGTAATAGGACCAATAAAATAAAGAAATATTAATCTTGTAATGATAAAGGGCACGAGAGTTGTATCCCAAAACAAATATTAAAAACGGGTTACTCTTATTTTGCACAAAAATGAACATGCAGCTTCTTGACAACTGATAAAATAGGAAGTGGGCAGTGAAGCATAGGAATTGTTTAAGAAAGCTTGGTGAAATTGAAAGAATACCATTTGATAGTCTGTAAGGAGGAGACCCAGTACTGGGAAACTCTTTTTCTCCATCTCTCCCATGAGAGAGTGGAGGGAGTGTAGCTTAGGAAGAATGTTTTGATTTCTGAACTGGGGCATGTTTTGGAGTGAATGGCTTTGAATTCTTCTTTGAAAGTTTGGGACAGAAAATCAGAAGTGTCGATGTGAGAATTTATGAAAGCAGAAAAAAAGTCCTAAAAGAATTGGAGGTTCCAGATTTGGAAGAACAGTATGCCTTACGTACCCAAAAGAGAGCCAAGAGCTCAGGGAGGAAATTGAGGCTGGGTGGATAGATTTTTCATTAATCAATCCATCCTTTCAAAGGAGTTTCTATTGGTTGCTTTTAGCTTGGGTTCTTAGGATATTAAAATAAGAATGTAAAAATAATCATTAACATTTGCTTTTATTAATTCTGGAAATACAAGAATGTAGGGGGATGGAATCCATGCAACGGAAAACAAAGTATGTAGTGACATGGATACAGAACCATTTTGCTCTCCTAATCAGCAGATTAAATAATTTACTTTCTGGGGCACCTGGCTGGCTCAGCTGGTTAAGTGTCTGACCCTTGGTTTCGGCTCAGGTCATGATCTCACAGCTCCTGGGCTCAAGCCCCGCATTGAACCCTGTGCTGACAGGGCTGAGCCTGCATGAAATTCTCTGTCTCCCTCCCTCTCTGCCCCTCCCCAACTTGTGTTCGCTCTCTCGCTCTCTCGCTCTCTCTCTCTCAAAATAAATAAATACTAAAAAAATTATCTTACATCATGGATCTTCTCGATAAAATAGATACCTGTAATCGCTGGTGGAAAGGATAAATGTGTCAGTTAATATTTAAAGCAATTATGAAGCCTAGTTAGAATGGAGAAAGCAAAATAATTGTGCAACACTACTGAAACCCATAGTTCGTATTTCTTCGTTAAAATAAAATCTACTGATGTGAATATGCTCCACCCTAACTTTCAAATGCTATTTTCTCTCATATAGAAGGTTTTTAAGGTATAGATTGAGACTTTAAGTTCCAAAACACACTAATAAAAAGATGTTCGCCGTGTCAGATAGATTTTAAAATTTAAATACTCCTAAGAGCACAAACACATTTACTCAATGATCTAGAAAATCCTGCTCTAGAATTATCTTCATTAATGAATCCAAATTTATGCCACAGTTTTACTTCTCCCTGTCACAAGACTCAGAGAGCTCACTCTCATTACAGGTTTCGAGAATAAGAAAAAGTGTTTTTCTTCTGGAACTCTCTCCCTGTATATCCCTCCCCGCCTCATTTTGAAATTGACGTGATTTGGGGCTAGGAGACGCCTCTCGAATTAGAACATTCATTATCCTAGTGAAGACAGTCAGTGTTGAATCAAAGGGACAGCCAGCAGGCTGCCTCCGACCAAGGGAAAGAATGAGGATTGCTTTTGGGATTTCCTTCTCTTCCACCTGCCTCTCATCCTCACCCACCTCTCATCCTCATACATACCCCTATCATCTCCCACTGAGGCTGAAACACTGGCAGCACACTATGCAAGCCATCCCCCCAGTCTCACGTGTCAGTGGACACCTCCAACGGCAATTACGGCTTCTGCCTTCTTCTGGGCCAATTGTGAGGAAATAAATTTGAAATTTAATATTTAAGTGAATTCCAAATATAAATCAGTGCCTATTCCTTCTCCTGATTCTCTGCTCAGGGAAGGCTTTCCTGACACCCCACGTTGAGGGAAACGCTCTGCCTCTGGGCTTGCTTGCATAGAAGCCTCAGTTCTGTAGACTCTAACGATGGCTCTACTCTGTGTCCCCCTTGTCAGATAATGGATGCCTCAAGGAAAGAACAGCGTCTTAATCATCCTTGTAACTTTGATGTCTCTCTCGGTCCCTGGGACAGGGCAGGTACCCAGATAAAATTGGCTTGGTTGAATTTTCACGGATTTGCTTCCATAAAAGTCTCTTTAATTAGTACTTCCTGGCAATTTGGGGGCACCTGCTGTATATCAGATCCTCTACCAGGCCTGGGGTATACAGTCATCCCCCTTTATCTGTGGGGGATACATTGCAGCACCCCCAATGGATACCTAAAACTGCAGATCGTTCTGAGCCCTATACATACTATGTTTTTCCTATACATACGTACCTATGATAGTTTATACATTAGGCACGGTAAGAGATTAACAGCAATAACGCATAATAAAAGAAAGCAAGATGGCAGATAAGGGGAAATTACGGTACAAAGATAAATGAGACAGAGCCTTAGGTCCTGAGAAGTTACAATTCAGAATGAGATGTTGATGGTGCACAATACAAATCAAAATTCTGCGGTAGCAATGAGGAAGGAAGACTTCACAGAGGAGGTGACATTTGAGCTGAGGCTTGATGAATGAGTAGATTTTGCCAGACAACAAACAAGGAAGAAACTTGTTCTGTTCAATACAGATTTCAAGTAACATTGCAATGTCTTTCTTACTCCAGAAAAACCCCTGTTCCTTTGTAAACTGCCGTGAGAATCTCAAAGATGAATGAGGGAGCTGGGGATCAGATACTCAAAAACGCTGACAGAAAAAATAAAGCAGAATCCAGGTACTAGGATAACGACCCTCATTGCTTCCTTCTTTGTTCAAGGTGTATTTTAAGCGTGGGAAAAATAACAAGGTCTAATATAATGAATAAAGTGTGTTCAGAGTATTTAAAAACCATAAGAGACTCTTGAATGCTGAGAACAAACTGAGGGTTGATGGGGGTGGTGGGGGGGGAGAGAGGAAAGTGGGTGATGGGCACTGAGGAGGGCACCTGTTGCGATGAGCACTGGGTGTTGTAAGGAAACCAATTAGACAGTAAATTATATTTAATATTAAAAAAATAAAATCCCACTGTGTAGGTGATAAGATACATACCCCTATCTATTAGCATACTCCAGGCCAACCTCATGAACAATCTGTCTGTTAGCAAAATAATGAGCTCATGAAAAATTATGTAAGTAAATCTACAAAATAAACTGCTTGAATCCCACAAACTTTATTTAATAATGTCTCTTAGATTAGTGGTTACAAATATAAATGTGGGTGGCTCAGTCAGTTATACGTCCAACTTCGGGTCAAGTTATGATCTCAGGGTTTGTGGGTTCAAGCCCTGCATGGGGCTTTCTGCTGTCAGCACAGAGCTCACTTTGGATCCTCTGACCCCTCTCTCTGCCTCTTCCCTGCAGATGCTCTCTCCCTCTCTCTCAAAAATAAGTCAACATTTAAAAATATATATACAGATATGGAGTTTTTAAACTTCAAATTTCATAAAACAATCAGATTTTTAAAGTCTTTTAAAAATACATGATAACGAAATGGCCTACTCTAGAACCAGTTTGGGTTTTTGTTTTGTTTTGGAAGGAGAAAAGTAATTTTTAGAAAACAATCTCATTTTTAGTAGGTTGATCTAATTGCCTGTGTATTCCATACATGTTTGTTGTTCAAATGTCTGAAATAAAGACATTCCACATTTCAATCTTGTTCCCTGAAAAACTTTGTGAGAAACAGATTTTCCAGCTTTTGATGGTCTAGGGAATCTACATTTTTAAAGAAAAGTGGGCCATCTCATATTTTACACAGGGCAGGATTTTAGTAGGCCAAAGGACAGGCCCCCATGCTGAGGTTGCAGGAACCTTGCCCTTCCAGTGGCTCCAATGCCTATATGCATATACTGCACAGAAAACCATTGTAAACACACAAGGGAAAGGGAAGAAAACAATCAGGAGCAATGGTTATTTCATGTTAAAAAATACCAAAAATTTCAGTGGCTAGGTAAGTGTCTTCATGTTAGCAATCACACGTATCCGAGTCTAACACAATCTTTTAAGATTTATTTATTTGTTTGTTTGTTTATTTTTTTGAGAGAGAGACAGAGTGCAAGTGGGGGAGGGGCAGAGAGAGAGGGTAACACAGAATCCAAAGCAGGCTCCATGCTCTGAGCTGTCAGCACAGAGCCTGATGTGGGGCTCGAACCCATGAACTGTGAGATCACGACCTGAGCAGAAGCTGGCCACTTAAATGACTGAGTCACCCAGGCGCCCCAGGTCTAACACAATCTTCATGCATTTTTGCAAATTGCAGACATGCCAGGTTCTTAGACTGCCAGCAGCATGCAACACACACACACACACACACACACACACACACACACACACAACCCAAAAACCATGAGTTGTTTGTATTTACCTGATTGCAAACAGTCGAACACTACACTGACCAACTTGGCTGGAACAAACATCTTTTATTAACACACGTTTAACAGGATTTAAAATATTCATAGGAAATGTGCATTATTATTATTTGGCATCAGCACACTAGATTTTTAAAAATGCATGGAACTGGATATTGGTGGCACTCTGATAGAAATGACAAATTATTTGAAAAAAAAAATCTATTAAAATTCTTCACAACCCTTTTCTCTGTCCATGAGAACTTCTCTTTGCACTCAAGCATTTGTTTCTCTGTGTGCAGTTCATTTCCTGCCTTGGTATCTCTTTCTGGTTTCAGCAGTGTCACAGGCTTGATGAAAATCACAGTCTTGCCATATCACACTAAAAACACTGCACTTGGTGACCTGTGGTGGCACCAGAAACTTTTGAGGCTTTGGTTGATGTAGAAAGGTGCATATTGATGGTATGAAATTTAAATGTGGGCATGAGGTGACTTCTCAGTTTTATTCTGTAAGACGGTATGTAGAGTTTTTATATTAGACATTGCACTTGGGCATCTGGGAGGTGCCGGTCAGGATCAAGTATGAAGCGCGATTCTCGCATGGAGCTGTCAGCATGGGTGGTTTCGTGTGCAATGCTTTGAAGCCTTGACAGAAAAACTGCTTGTGCCCAATGCCAATCACTCACTCTTTGTCAGCTCAATTGCACATCCTTTCAGAAATGGCATCCATCTCCACGGACACCCAAAATATAGAGTACACTGCCATTATGTCTCAGGGGTAAGCATGCACTGGTAACTTAACCTGGAGGGGCAAAGGGCCAGCCTTTGGCTCTTTCATAATATATATGACTTTGCAGTGTGCACATGAGGCATACGAAGGAAGAAGTCATCAGTTTCAGGGAAAGGACTTAAATAAAAATGATGGCTGGGTTTCTTGGGTTAATACCTGCTATATAATCATGTGTTACCAATTCTTAAGGAACATGAAGGGTTAATACTATTCCCTTCAAACCCAGTTCTAAAAATCACAAAGAAGGAAATGTCTTCAGTGCATGAAAATTCTAACCACATAGAGTCCGTAGACTTGTTTTATGGTCACTTAAGGCAGGAGTAAGTTTGTTCAACAAAGAATGCTATGCTAGTTGGTACTTTGCAATGTTTTGTACTTTATTTATGTGATAACTTCTTGCCTGTAGATAGAAGATCATGGCTTCTATTCAATGAGAATCACCCCTGAGGAAACTCAAGTGTTGCTCATTCTCTGTGGCCACGGAAATTGTGGGTGCCAAAAAGGGGACTGTTTCTCTTCTCTTCCAATGTGGCATTCTATGGAGTCATCCTCTCTGCAGTGGGCTGAATCATTAAATACTTTCAGTTAACCTTTATTGAGTGCCATCAAGTACGCTATATCTAAGAAGGAGGATTGGAAGCCTATTTTCAGTTGTTTTTAAAATAATGTTTCTTTAAAAATCTATTTTGAGTGTGAGCTCTCTAGTTCATAAATCTGCATACAGTCTGGTGACTAGGCTGCCAGGTTCCCTAGAGTGTGTGTGATGCTTCCCCTAAAAGGGGTGTAGGTGCATTGAGTGGTGCCTTAATGCTTTCTGGGTCTTGGGTGTCGTTTATTGCACTGTGCTGATAATTTACTAAATGGTACTCGAGAGACCAAAAGGACTGGATGTGCCCTTGTAAAGTACCTAACCTGCTCCTAGGGAGTGATTACAAATTGGAGAAATGGATGAAGTATTATATATTATTGTTCTTCATGGCCTTTTCAAAAAAAATAAAGTAAGCTTTAAGGAAGGTAAATAGTTCTGATTCTATCTCATTTGATGTCTTATCCTTACTAAAATAATATAATTAAGGGTATTGTAGCAATAAAAGAATCTACTTAATATACAATTGAGATTCTTTCAAATACCATATCTTTTGATTAATATCTAGCCTTTTGAAAGTCACTTGGGTCCTCATTGGATATAGAGCCAGAATGGCAATTGGCCAACAGAGCAACATCTTCTAAGAAGCCTCTGATTAAAAGACTTGACAAGATTAACCCTAAAAACCTCAATGTTCAAAAATACAGTGTCCTCATTCACTCCGTATAGCTTGATTTAATTTCAAACTTTTCTAAAAAAAATTATACTTCCATATACATATATATATATATATATATACATGTATATATATATATATATACATGTATATATATATGCCCCTATAGAGGTCATTTATATAAAACTAAGCATTATAGCCAAATATTTATTTTCTATATATAACCTAGTAAAAACCTATATATGAAAATATAACTTTCGTGACAGACTCGAAAGCCTCTTAATTGATTATATAAGGCAATCCCAATCTAGTCTTTGTAATAGTGCAGAACCATTGTTATCAGATTATATTTCTCTATTCTGAAGTCTGTCTTTCAGGTGTGACTGAAAGTAGAATGGGATCTGTTTCCAGGAAAAGGTATAACGACACGTTAAGCATCTGCATGAAGCAAGACCCCTATTTCATGTTCTTCTGCCTGTCAGGATTCCTCCAAAGCAGAGCACATTGAGTGGAAGATGATAACTTTCCTCTTGTAGGACACCTAGATGTACCCTGAAGGATAGAATGGGGCCATGCCATAAGTTATTGCGAATTCCTTCTTCCTGTAGTAATTTTTCTTCTGAAGGCCTCACCCTCAAAATCCCCCAAGCCCCCATTTTTCTTCTTTCTGGAAGTCTGACTATCCTTGGCCTAGAAAAGATTATTGTCACTAAATGTCAAGAAAACAGGGGAGGCTTACTTCTCTGTTTTGGAAAAACTGAAGACATTTAATAGTCCCTAATGTAGACGACATTTGGCTGTGTATTGTTCAGACCACTTACTGTCCTCTGTGGTCACGAACAGAATCCAGGAACTATGCGCACTGCCAAATCCATTGGAGGCAACCAAGCGAAACTCATATTCTGTGTACGGTTGGAGATCTCTCACTTCATAGCTTAACGATGCAGAAGGATTGGAAAATAACCTACATAGGAAAGAAATGCTAATTAGGAAGCTTTAGACTTTCAAAGAAATAAAAACAAGTAAAATCTTACTGCAAGGAATTTTCAGAGAATGTTAAATTCCAGGCAAGTACTGCAATTTTCTGTTGTCACAGGAGATCTCTCTTAAAATAAGGAGCCACTTGGCTGAGGGCTTGTAATATTGCATTTATATGAGATGTAAATTCTAGTAGTATCGAGAAGATTCTAGCCTACTATTGAGGCTGATTGCCACGTGGAATTTGTAGACTAAGTATTATAATTTTGTATCTACAGTTCAGATAGCATTTCTTTTTTTAGTTCAGGTGTATGTCTGCTTCATGCAATACCTATGCCCATGAAAAGTTAAAGGTGAAGAAATCCTATATTAATGCTATATAAATGGAAAATAGATAATTTTGCTGAGCAAATAATTGTGTCCTAAGGAATTGCTTGTCTTTTATTTGAACCTTTAAAAGGTGGCCTTTATTTGTTGCAAAGGAGAACTGACCTATTCACAAATTGAGGTAAAGTAAGTTATGTCCATAACATATAATCCAGGTGACAGTTAGGAGGAATGACAAAGTAACAGGCTCACTCTAGATATCCATGGGTGGAGTGGCCGGGCCTCATCTGGAGTTGGTATCTGGGAGAGCCGGGAGCGTTGTTACGAGCTGGTGTAGACCAGACAACCTGAAGACTGGTTGGAGTGGCAGATGAAAGCCTCGGAGGCAACACGCCATCTGGAGCTGTCGAAAAACACAGATGAATTAGAGCAGAGAAAACTGTGGAGAACATATGTTGGATGGAATCGAAATGCTCCATATACTGGAAAAACTGTTCCTCAGGATCAACAACAATGTTAAACATGGTCCATTTAATTTAACATTTTCATTCCTGAACTACTGTACTTCCTTATTGTTCATTTCAACACAATTACGTTAGTATTTCAACCTGAAAAGCCAGCCCCCAAACAGCAAGACAAATGAACATGCAGCACATCCCCACCTGTACTTCTGTTTATCTAATTGAAAACATGTAGGGAACTTAGTGAACCAAATATTAAAGTAACTTTTTAAATTAACTCTTTCCTCAGCAATCAAGCAATCAAACAGTGAAGGAGTCCAGATCTTTTCTTTCTCTCATCGATTATCACCCATTGCCACTTAATCCCGCTTCTACTCATGATCACAACTGGCTTTCTTTCTTTTTTTTTTTTTTTTTTGGTGTTTTGAGGATGGTTTATTAAAATTGTATTTTCTACAATATTAAGTACACACGGTTGGCTGAAAATAGCACATTGCAGGTGTAATTCTCACTTAACGAAAACATAAAAACTGAAGTTCCTTCCCCATGTGCTTTATACAGTCAGTTTCCCTTATTCAAATACGTGGTGAGTTGAAGCATACATGTTGCTTTTCCTAGTCTGGTTGAATCTCTGGCAAATTTTTCCTGAATTCAGCCTGTCTGCTTGATATAATCTATCAGGGAACTCTATTTGAATAGTTCTACGAGGTCTAACAGGAATGAAGAAAACTAAAGTCCATTCGACTTAAAAAAAATGACAAGATGAGTCTGATTACTAAATTAATTTTTCCAACAGGTATAACTTGAATGAAACTATCATATAAAAATTTGTTCCAGAGCTAGTCAGAAGCAAAGCTCTGTGACTTCAGGAGAATCAAGAATCACCTAATGGCTCTCAGCGTATGTTTCTTACCTTTGGGATGGGGATAGTTTTCCTTTGCAGGATTGTTGGGAAAATCAGAAGTGATGTAAATAAAGCACCTTGTTTTGGGTCCTGGTAATGATTAGTTAGTTGTTTTTGTGGTGATGATGATGATGATGATGACGACATCGGACTGATCTGAACTTTCTTTAGCATAATTTAAGTGCTAAGATACTGTAAGTTTTCAGGAACATCCTAATTTTAATATAAGCTTCTTTTTTAAAAAGTTTATTTATTTCTTTTTGAGGGAGAGAGAGAGAGAGCACAGGCACAAACAGCGGAAGGGCAGAGAGAAGGAGAGACAGAATGCCAAGTAGGTTCTGCACCATCGGCACAGAGCCTGATGCGGGGCTCGAACCCATGAACTGTGAGATTATGACCTGAGCTGAGATCAAGAGTCGAATGTTTGAACAACTGAACCTTCCAAGTGCCCTGTAATGTAAGTTTCTAATTGCCAAGGATTACTAGAAGCCATTGGTGAGGAAGGAGAAGGGATTAAAATAATTAAAATACCTAGGAGGGTTCATTTTCAACTTCTTTTTATACACAACCTTACGTAGTGTGTGATTTTATACACTTTCCCCCTCAGGAGAACCTGCCTGTGAACTAGGAAGCTAATGAATGGCCAGTGATGGGAAAAGACGAATTACATGATGTGATTCATCAATCTGTTGTAAGGGTCGAGTTCATCGATAATCCACTAATTTATTCAATAAGCATTTATTGAGCCTTTACTCTGTGCAAAGTATTCTTTGTGTGGAGGGGGAATAACACCGAGTAAAACAGATATGGCCCTTGACCCTATGGAACTTACATGTAAACAGAGGGAGCAAGCATTAAGCAAATGGGTACCTAAGATCATACCGGGTAGATAAGCTCAAGAGAAAAATAAAGCAGGGTAAGGGAAGAGAAAATGAAAGGGAGTGTGCCATTTTATTGTTAAGTAACAATTCAGATTGGATAGGAAAGCCATAGGAAGAACATGTCATTAGGTGACATCTGAGCAGAGACCTCAGTGACCATGAAAATGTCTGGAGGAAGGGCAACCCAGCCACAGAGGGCAGTAAGCACAAGGGCAGTGAGAGGGGGAAGTACTAGTTGTGTTTAAGGCACAGTGGAGACACCAAAGTGGCTGGAAATAGGCCAAGGAGAGGGAAAGGAAAAGAGGTTGGAGGGACAGGCAGGGTCTAGATCCCTCCAGATACCTTCTAGTTCTAGGCTTTGAAAATCATACTAAAGACTTTGGGTTTCATTTGAAATGGATTTGTAGGCCATTGCAGGGTTTTAATACAGGACACGCCATAATTTGGAACCTATAAAGACTACTCTATGCTAATGGGGGGGTGAGGGTAGACAAGGGAATCACCTATTATAGCAATCCAGGTAAAAGATGACAATAGCATGTGACAGCAGCAGAGGTGGTGATATATTCTGCTGACCAAGTGAGTATGGGGTATTTTGCTAAGAGAAAATAAGGGAGTGAAAGATGATGTCAGTGTGCTTAGCCTAACTGTCCAGGTGAATGGTGGTGCCATTACTGATCTGAGGAACGCTGAGGGGAGAAATCAGTTATGGGGCGGGTGGGGGGTGTGGGGGGGTGGGTATCAGTTCTGTTTCGTCCATGTTACATGGGAAAGGCATAAATTCATCTCTAGTGGGGACATCAAGGAAGAAGTGGGAGGTATGAGTTTGGATAAGAGTTGTGGATGAAGGCGTGTGGTATGTAACAGCTGAGATTTGATGAAATAACCTAGGAGGTGAATGTAGGTAGAGTGAGTGCAGAAGAGGTCTGTGAACTGAGCCATGAGGTCCCCCAACATTTTGAGGTCAGGAGGAAGGTTCTACCACAAAGGAGGCATAAAGGAGTGGTCAGTGAGGGATGACAACTTAGAGAAGGTGTAGCCTGCAAGTCAAGTAAAGAAAGCATATCAAAAAGGACTGATCAACTCTGCGAAACATGCTGACAGTTTAAGGCATGAGACTGAGAATTATATTTTGCATTTGGCCAAACACTGGAGGTGTTTGGTGACCTTGCCAAGAATAGATGTGTGCAGTGATGGGTGTGGCAGCATGACTGGAGATGGTTGAGGAGACAATGAGAGGGCAGAGAAGGAGGAAATAGTGAGTACAGGCAACTCTTCTGAGGGATTTTGTTCTAAAGGGGAGTAGAAAATAGGGCAGCATTTAAAGAAGCTTATGTAATTAAGGAAGGTGTTCTAAAAACTGGGAGATGCTAAGGTGTATACACACTTACTAGAAAGATCCAGAAGATATTTGGGGAAATGATGTAGCAGAAGGAAGAGTAATGGCCAGAGCAAATTCCTTGTGTTGGGAGAGACAGAGCGATAAGCCAGGGCACAATGGCTGTTGAATAGAGCAGGAATGGTACACCCATTGTGCAGAAGCGAATGCAGGGACAGGCAATTCAGAGAGAGAGGTAGATTTATTGATGGAAAAACACCAAGGATCTCTTCTGATGGACTCCATTTTCTCAGTGAGCAAAATAAAAGCAAAGGCATCAACTCAGTGCTAATGTGTGAGAGGGAATCACATGCTTTAAGAGAGATGAAACGAGAGGCGCCTGGGTGGGTCAGTCAGTTGAGCATCTGACTCTTGGTGTTGGCTCTCCGGTCATGATTTCATGGTTTCATGGGATCATGCCCCACATAGGGCTCTGCACTGACGGTGCAGAGCCTACTTAGAATTCTCTCTCTCCCTTTTTCTTTGCCCCTCACCTGCTTGCTCTCTCTCTCTCTCAAAAAAAATAAACAAACACTAAAACAAAAACAAAACAGAGAAATGAAATGGTATGAAATTGCTCCCTCAGTTAGTAGCCTAGGAAATGCAGAACTGTTGTCCAGGGCCTTGTATCCCATTATCCACTGCTAATAAAGACTTACTACCTGATAATTTATCTGTGAGCACAAATAGGTTTAACACTGATTATCTCTTATTTGCTATATGTTTTTTTAACTGATTCATAATAAACGAACATACATTGAGAGAGCATGGGCGATAAGTAAAGTACAAAATTGTGTACAATGTAGCAGAGTCATGTCCCTAATTTGACTGTTTTCTTATCTAATTTTTCTGTGTCAAGGAGTGTAATATCATCAACAACCCAAATTCGGAAAAAAAAAAACAAAACAGTTTGGATAAGTCATGGACATGAAAAAATTAGAGTTTTAAATATATACACAAAAATCCATTCATGTGTTAAAAACTGCATTACCATGCTGTTAAGAAGGGAGAATTGCCCCAAACTTAGGCTCCCTAATAGTAATATAGTATCCTGGGTTCTTTTCTGAGTGTTAACATCAAAAAAAGCACCCCATTAAATTGGTCACACTCTGCTTGTATAAAATTGCAAAATATTTCCAAACAGAGTGATCATCTTATATTATTTACATACAACTATTCATTTTGTCTGCTTCTGGAAACACTGACTTCTGGAAACCTTTCCTTCCCCTTTGGTTAACCCCTTTTATCCTAGACCTATTCCGTAGAGGCTCCTTAGCACCAAAGCAATAACTGGCAACTATAGCCATAATTCCACCTCTGGTTCCTTAACACAAGAGCCGTGTATCTATCAGCTTGATATATTGTCTCCAAGATGCTATGTTGCTCGAAAAGCTTCTCTCGAGTTTAATATGACCCTCACGGGGCAAGCACTCCACAGACAACCTCCTGAATCAACACGTCTTGTCCAGTAAATACTAATTCTACACGGCAAGTGGGTAAAACAGCTACCCCAATCTATAAATCCAAAGGAAGGGAATTTTTAAATAAAATTTCAAATTTAACCTTTTTTGGAAGGCAAAATGAATACAACACATTAAGCCATAAATTAAATCACAGGTTGGATGAGTCTAGATGCTATAATCTTTTAAATGTATGATTTTATTAAACTTTTAAATGATGTGCACTTGTGGACTCTTCTCTGTCTAAAAAAAACCCCAAAACAAACAGCATTCCCTAAACTTTTGCTCCTTACAAATTTATAGATCTCTGAGGGGAGCTCTAAAAAGCAAAAACAGAAGCTTTTTTCTTTTTTCCATGTGACTGGTGACTACCAAGTTTGCAGTGGTCAGAAGAGGAAACTTTTGGGGAGAAAATGAATTCAATATACTTCTCATATGCACCAATTTCTCAGGACAGTTACTAACTTGTTACAGTGTGTTTTTGTGTGTATGTATGTACATTTAAAATACTGCATTAAAATATAGAAGAAATCTATGTTTTGTATTAAACTCAAATCTATAATAAAATATATCAGGGGCACCTGGGAGGCTCAGGTGGTTGTGTCCAACTCTTGGTTTCGGGTCAGGTCATAATCTCACGGCTTGTGAGATCGAACCCCACGCTGGGCTCTGTGCTGACAGTGTGGGGTCTGCTTAAGATTGTCTCTCTCCCTCTCTCTCTGCCCCTCCCCTGATTGCTGCCCCCCTCTCTCTCTCTCTCTCTCTCTCTCTCTCTGTCAAAATAAATAAACATTAAAAAATATACATCAAATGCCACTCTGCACAAGATTCTTTGCTGGGGGAGGGGAAAGGGCAGGTAGAGAGAAACGGGGGTTTAGACCATCTACTTTATATTTAGTAGAGAGATAAGACATGACTCAAATACTATAACACAGAATGTGTAAATAGCATAGAAGACGTATTAGTGCTTCTAGAGTTTCAGAAGTCGGAAACTCACATCCAAATGTGTACAAGACCTTGCCTTTCAAAGGAACAGGCCTTGAAAGGGCATTGCCATGGGAGCACTGTCAGATTGTTCAAATCGGGTAATTGTGTTCTCAGCCTGATTCCAGGGCCTAGAACTTCATCAACTCTGCCCATGCTCATTCCGAGCCGACGTGATGCTTCTTCCTGGCTTCACTTGGAATCTGGCTCCAGCCTTGCCCATACTACCCCCTACTCCCCCCACTCCCCCCACTTTCGAGGTTAGATTGTTGACATCCCCATTCAGGTTCCCTGTTTACATAACAGGAGAGAAACCATGTCCTTTTTTATCTACATGCATCCTGGCTGCACGATCGAACGGCCTGGCATGTATTCAAAATCCTTGCATTACACACTTCCTCCCATTTTCTGAAATAGCTATACATGAGCAAGGACTTTAAATTCTAGTTTCCAGAATGGAAAATTAAAGTTCAGACACATACATTGAGTCGTTGAGTCATGAACAAATTGAAAACAGAAGGCAAGACTCAATTTCCAGTCACTAAACCATATGTCATTAAAAAAAGATATTAATTATGAGGAATATGCAGATGTGCTAACAAATGGACAGTCAACCTTGAGCACAAGGATGTACAAATAGAGCAGCATTAAATAGTGGCAAGTAGATTAAAATAGATTTCATGTTTGCAAAACAGTTTCTCATAAAATCTGACTTTTTGAACACATACTTTGTGCCAGGCTGGTTTTTTTTAAACATAATTATTTCTAATCCTAAGAATTACACTACAGAATTGTGGTGTTCTCTCTTTGTAGTATAGATAAAGAGTCTGAAGCTCAGAGAGGTTGCATCTTTTATCTCAAACCCCACAAAAAAAAGTCGTTACTGGCAGGATAAGGACTTAGTGCTCTGAATTCTATACCGCAAAACAGCACATTACAGTATGTGACTGATCCTAGATGATAAATATTAAATTTTTTAAGTGAGCACAAAAGTAAACCATTTATAATAGTAAGTACATTCGTTTTCGTAAAGATTGGGGTTATTTTTTTCTCTAAGTCATATCCTTAAACCGTTCTTTCCTGGTCTTGTTCATCCCCCACAAGGAACCTGATACAGAACTACTTATGTGAATTCACTAGTTCTCTGAAATTAGCCAAAGCCCACAGAAATTCAGTGAAATACAAAATGGAGTCTTCATGTTAGTAAGAAAAATATATTAGAAAAATTAAGTGTTATCGATAGGTATGCCATGGAATTTACTTTTGACTGTAGAATGCTAAAAATACAACAAGAGCATTTTAACTGTGGAGTGCAGGTAGCTTAAAGGCCACCAGCAAATACAGGATTCTTGCCTAAAACATCCCAGACAGGTGACATTCAGGCCTCTGTGTGTTCATTTCCAGTGACAGGAAAATAGCTGTTTTGCACGTTGCCTCATGACATTATTGGACATTTCTTATTGTTGGTGTGCTCCTTCTGATTCAGAACTAAAAAAATTATATCACTTCTACAACACTTAGGGTGAATATAATCTTTTGTCCACATCAGGACCTCTGAGAGTGAAACAGCATACTGTAAATAATTAACAGGGCTTAATTAAGCTGTGGCAGTTATAAATTGCAACTAGCATGGGCAATGGGTGCTGGTCATGCTAACACTGTACTCTTTAGGACCCTGTCTTAGTCATACTAACCCCTGAGAACAAGCCTCTACCACCATCATGGGACAGAACTTCAGGCATGATTAAGTGGTTGTCTTCTCCTCCGCTGAAGTTCCCCATTTCAGGCTACACATTGCTGCTTCCTCCAACCAGTTTCCAGGATTCCTCAACCATTATCTAGCCATGGTACCTGACTTGGAAGTGTTCTAATTTGATAACATATCTTCAAAAATATGAAGCCTTATACCTAAACTAAACACTCTGTGCATTCTGACCAGAGTATATCACAGGGAAGCTCCCAACTTTCCTTTCCTCAAGGGATGTTGCTAAAAACTCACTAAGAATCTTAATTCTGGTCTGCTTAATATTGGAGTTCATCAATGTTATTCAGATTGGCTGTATAGTTGATTCAAAATGATCTTAGGGATAGGTAAAAATGCAAGATCAATCATTTTCCAACAAGTACGCAGATTCTGAGAGGAATGTTATTAAAGAAACAAAGTATTTAAGGGGATACTGTAGTGTCCAGCAGAGTGCTTCCTTTACAGAAGATGTCCTACAAAAATGTATGGATGGATGAATGAATGGGTGGATAGATGGGCTTGTTGGTAGAGCGTGAGATGTGCAGAAAAATATTTTTCCCCTCTGACTCAATAATTCTTAGGTTCCACCCCACATTTTCCATTTACAAATAAAACCTCAATTACCTGAAAATGAATAATTTTTTAGCATAAAAGACTAATTGTTTGGAGAGTACTAACACAGCAGCGATATCAAGTTAGATCTGAAATACTACTTTATAGTACATTCACTTTATCATTTATTTGTCTCAATGCCCCATATCGCAGATGTGCAAACTGAGGTTAGAAAGGTCAAACAACCAATCTGAACTATATGACTAACAAAATGGCAACGTACAGCCTCACGTGTCTGTTGTTTCCAAGACTGTAATTCATCTCTCAACACCAACTTGAATCTTAAATTTAAGTCTAACCGTGGCTTTTCCCCATAACACCAAAGTAATGGTAATATAAATTACTTAAAAGCAGAGATCTTATTTTTTGTGTCTTATGTAACCTAGGGCACTGACAAAATTTTGAGAATTTAGTATTGCTTATCAAAGAAATGTTAAACAAATGCTAACAATCAGTTTCTATAGAGTTAACACGACCCCTTTTTTAAAGTATGTATTTATGTATTACATGTTTATGATAGAAAATTTGAAAATTACCAACCAAAGAAAGCAGGCATACATAATTACATGACCTGGAGATATCCATTCTTACACTATTCTAGATTATCTCACCTGTCTTCTATACAGGTGTATCCATACATAATATTTTTAAATGATTAAGCTAAATATGTTAAATAAATTATTTTGTAAACTTTGTTTGCTTTACAATATTAGGTGAAAACTCTATGCTATTGACTCATGTTTTGGTAACATGACTTTACAAAACAATTGCAGGTGATATTTTTATAGATATGGAATGTTAACAAAGCTGGTATTGATGGATCAAAAACTTGATTGATTTGAAATACCTATATATATTGATTGTATCATATATATACATTAACATACAGTGTTATATTAGTCTCACGTATACAATACAATGATTTAATAATTCTGTATATTACTCAGTTTTCACCATAAGTATACTCATCATCTGTCAGCAAGCAACATTATCACGATATTATCGGCTATATTCCCTATGTCGTACTTTTTATCTCTATGAATTACTCATTTTGTAACTGGAAGTTTGTACCTCTTAATTCCCTTTATCTGTTTCACCTATCCCCTGACCCACCTCCCCTCTGGCAACCACCAGTTCTGTTTGTTTGTTTCTTAAATTCCACTTAAGGGTGAAACCACATGCTTATTTCACTTAGCATTATACTCCCTAGGTTCATCCATGTTGCAAATGGCAAAGTCTTATTCTTTTTCATGGCTGAGTAATACTCCATTCATCTTCTTTATTCACTAATCTATAGATGGACTCTTGGGTTGTTTCCATATCTTTGCTATTGTAAATAATCCTACAATGAACCTAGGGTGCATACAGCTTTTTGAATTAGCGTTTTCATTTTCTGTGCGTAAATAGCCAGTAGTGGAAATGCTAGGTCATATGGTATTTCCATTTTTAATGTTTTTCTCTATTCTGTTTTCTACAGTGGCTGCACCAATATGCATTCCCACCAACAGGAGAAGGCAGTTGGCTATACTCATGGGAGTATTGGGGGCTAGATAATTAAAGCCAAAACATGGACTATAATTAAAATATTAAAAATAGGTTTACTGGCTATTTAATATTTCTTAGTTTCTAAAATGTTTGTTAACACATTTTGGTCAACTAAAACTTTTTAAAATCTTTGATAAGCTTTTTATTACATCAGATAGTCCTGAATATTTTGGGCAACTGCCACTCTCTTATTTGAGTCTGGTTAGCTCTTTAAACATTTTTAACTTAAATGGCTTATTACCAACTTCTTGAAATGTTTTTATTTAGAGTTTATTTTAGCTAAATCATAGAACAAATGTCTGTGCACTGGTAAAGAGCCATCAGACCTGAGTTCAAATACTGATTCAGCTATTTAGTTGTTGAACAAATACTTTAACCTCTCTGTGCCTTAGTTTTCTCATCAATACAATAAGGATAAAAACTTCATAGAGTTGAATTGCAAGGATTAAATAAGATAATGTCTTATTTACATAATAAAACAAGGTAGACACTGTAAATACTATATGTTTGCTATTGTTATGATCCTGAACTTGTCTGTTATTCACACCATCATGAACACCTTCATAGATTATTCCATAGAACACACTTTAGGCAAGTGTCACTGAGTTTATTAGTCTCACTCACTTTATTACTATTTAGTGGCTAAAACAGTCTAACCAATCACTTTATAGCCCACACCACAGCAAAGATTGTATACGTGATAGAAATTCAGTATGTTTGGGAAATTTTTATGTTCATGGTTGATTGTAAGCTACTTGAGGACAAGGAGTGTACATTATTATTTGTTTTCTGTTTTTAATTTTCTTCCCCAGCCTTGACAACTTTGCAGTGTGCTCTCTCTCAATGATTATTTGCAACAACAATCATATTTCTGAAAGAAGTAGATCTGATCCTGCACTATTTTGTAAGCACTTTAAACATTCACAATATTTAGAAAATGCATGTTCTGGTGATACCAATTAAAGAGCTTAAAGTGCCCAGCTATCTTAATTTTGATCAGCTTAGTAACTGATTTTTACCTCATCAAACAGATGAGCCATGAAACTGAAGATCTCATTACATTTTAGTCAAAAAGACTGGAAAAATATTTTTCATTCATAATTTATAATTAACATTCCCCCTTATCTTGTAATATCTAAAATATCCCCTTGATATAAGTAGTATTATTTCCCTCATTTTATAGATAAATGTACATTTAGAGATATTAAATATCTCTGGTTGGCTCAGATCCAGAGATTGTGCATTTAACCACACCCTACTTTATATAAGGAGAATTAACGTTAGGCTGGGAGTCATATGATCTGAAGGTAAAGTTTATTTTGTTTTATTTTATGGAGATAAAGTTTAATTTTGAGAAGAGGAGAACTTACTGAGATGTTTTGGTGACCCAGAAATTGTCAAAAGCTTAGAAAACTAAACTAAATACATTAGCATATGTTAAAATATTATGAAACATAATATTTTGGCTAATTAAGAAAACTCTTGAATTTTCATTTCAAAACATAATCACAATTAACATTTAAATGCACCTACATTTCTCATTTGATCTTACAAACATACCAAGAATTAAATGGTGTGGGCATTGCATTACTTTTACAGTCCCTTGTGATCGCCCAAATTGCCAGGCTGGGACAATGTATTTTGATTCAAAACTCAATCTTATTTCCTGTTGACTATGTAGCCTCCAAGCTTAAATATTGGAAGTATAGAAGGACTGAAATGTGTGATAAAGTTGTATTAATATTTTCATACTCCCTGAAAAATTTATCTACGCTTCCTCCTCTCTTCCCTTCCCATCATGGTCCTGGGGGTTGTGTACATGCCACAGAACACACCAGCCACAGTCTCCACCTCTATGGGCATGAAAATATTGTCAAGTGTTGGAAGACTGGCACTGAAAAAATACAAAACCTGTGTGGTTAAATATGTACAAAGTGCTTAAGAGGAGAATGTCATGCCGCAAGAGATTATTAGAAAAGGCTGGCTTGACATTGGCTGAAAGAGCTAAGCCTCTCTAAGGAAGTGGTATTGAAACTAGAAGGAATAAGATTCTGCTGAGCTAGTATGGACCAGCACCTGTAAGTTGATATAGAGGTAGAACTTATCTGTTGGAGAAACTCAGAGAAGGTTATTAAAGGTGGCATGTGCTCTATTGGAGGGTCTTGGAGGCCAGGTAAGGAGTCTGAAATTTATACTAAGAAGACAGAAAATCCTCCTCTCATTGACATTATTCAGTTTAGTTTTGTAAGATATTTTGGGGGAGGAAGGAATGGTGGGGCTACTGTATTAACTGTTGAATTGGCTGGATTGGATTCTGAAACTGATAAATAGATTTATCATTTATTTACATGACTTATTTTGATTTTTTTCATAAAAGTTGAGTGCAAAATATGAAAACAATCCAATACAATTTTTAATTTATCCCTGCATATCCAGGGACTAACACAGAGCCTGGCACATAGAAGAAGCCCTATTTTTAATGATTGCATCTAGTTGGAGGACTTCAAATATCATCTATGTGCATGAACTTCCAAATGTTTATCTCTAGTATTTCCAACTATTTGGTTTCCTTAGATTTATTTTGAAAAAAATTTTTTTAACGTTTTATTTATTTTTGAGACAGGGAGAGACAGAGCATGAACAGGGGAGGGTCAGAGAGAGGGAGACACAGAATCTGAAACAGGCTCCAGGCTATGAGCTGTCAGCACAGAGCCTGATGCGGGGCTCGAACTCATGGACCACGAGATCATGACCTCAGCCGAAGTTGGCCGCTTAACCGACTGAGCCACCCAGGCGCCCCTCCTTAGATTTATTTTGTATAGACCATGTTCATGCAGGTCAATTAAGAATAAACACTCATGTCATTAGAGTCCCAAAAAGAGAGGAAAAAAAAAACACTCATTGATTTTATAATTATTCACCTACCTAATTCCCCAAGTAATTTTAAAACACTTAAAAGAAAACACAAGAAAACATGGCTAAATAATGAAGAGAAAGGATCAGAAAATTATACTACAAAACCTAGGCTGAGGTTAGCTATTGTTGTCAAGCACAAGATTCATTTCTGAGATGTGTGAGAGCCAAGGTACAACCAAAAAAAGGAATATGATGAGTTATCAGTGGACAAATATTTAAGTTATTTTAAGAACTTTTCAATTTTATAAAACTATTTGACATTTATTTTTATTTTTTTAAAGTTTTTATTTATTTTTAAAAAATTTTTTTAAACATTTATTTATTTTTGAGACAGAGAGAGAGCATGAGCAGGGGAGGGTCAGAGAAAGAGGGAGACACAGAATCTGAAACAGGCTCCAGAATCTGAGCTGTCAGCACAGAGCCCGACGTGGGGCTTGAACCCACGGACCACGAGATCATGACCTGAGCGAAGTCAGACGCTTAACCGACTGAGCCACCCAGGCGCCCCATAAAGTTTTTAATGTTTATTTATTTTTGAAAGACAGAGAGAGACAGAGCACAAGCAGGAGAGGAGCAGAGAGAGAGAGAGAGAGAGAGAGAGAGAGAGAGAAACACAGAATCCAAGAGAGAGAGAGAGAGAGAGAGAGAGAGAGAAACACAGAATCCAAAGCAGGCTCCAGGCTCTGAGCTGTCAGCACATAGCCCAATGCAGGGCTCGAACTCAGGAACCTTGAGATCATGACCTAAGCTAAAGTTGGACGCTTAACCCACTGAGCCACCCAGGCGCCCCAAAACTATTTGACAGTTAAAGAATTGTTTTCAGGTTATTCTTTTTCTCCCATGTTTTCATTTTATGGGATTTAAGGAACCGGGTCAACAATGGATTCTAATTATTTAATGAAATAATTTGCAGTTTTACAAAATGAGAGAATGGCTGTAAATCAATTAATTTTTCTGAATTCTAAAAATGACTCCTTATAATAGCTCATCAAATAAATAGGATACTACTTTGTGCTTAAAACAGGCAACCTTAACAACCTTGACATAGTTGTCTTACCTCATTGTTTGCAAACACATATTGTCCTAGTGTATTAGCAATCTCCCCTCTCCCAAAGTAAAATCAAGCTCTGAGTACCCCCGATTCATTCCAGTGTTTCCTGGAGATTTCCAAGGGCCATCCAGAACTTGCAGTAAATGCAATTATAAACAACAACAAAATGGAAGCCACAGCCTTCAGCTTCATGAGGAAATGCACTATATCTGTCCCAGCAATCTTTCTAGCTCAGGAACTAGGAGTATGCCTGGCAACTAGAAAGAATTCAGTAAATGTTTTTTGAATGAATGAAAGTTGAACAAAGTTCAGAGTTTTGGTCAAGATTTTGATTTTATTATATTAAGGGTTTTTAACAAATTGACAACTTTAATGACTTCGGTTAACTGCCTCATAAAAGATGCTAACGTGTTGATATTCATTAGTAAAGATAAACATACCAAAATAGTAAAGTCAATTTTGAGTATTTATTTTATACCAGGCACTGAACTAAATGCTTTATACAAATCATCACATTTAAGGGGCGCCTGGGTGGCTCAGTCAGTTGAGCCTCCGACTTCGGCTCAGGTCATGATCTCACGGTTTGTGAGTTCGAGCCCCGCATGGGGCTCTGTGCTAACAGCTAGGAGCCTGGAGCCTGCTTTGGATTCTGTGTCTCCCTCTCTCTCTGCTCCTCCCCCACTTGTGCTCTGTCTCTCTCTGTCTCAAAAATAAATAAACATTAAAAAATTTTTCTTTAAATTGTCACACTTAATCCACATAATAGTCCTATATGTAAAGTGAGGTGGGTCAAGAAAAGGAGGCTTAGACGAAGTTTTAGTCTATTCGGTTGCTATAACAAAATATTATAAACTGGATACATTTATTTCTCACAGTTCTGGATGCTGGGAAGACCACGATGAATGCACTCGTGGATCTGGTGTCTGGAGAGAGCCCACTTGCAGATTCATGGATGGTGTCTTCCTGTTATGTTTTCACATGGTGGAAGGGGGACAAGGCTTCTTTTGTAAAGGTATTAATCCTATTCATGAGGGCTCCACCCTCATGCCCTAATTACTTCCCAAGCTCCCACCTCCTAACACCCTCACATTGGGTGTTAGGCTTCAACAAGTGAATCTTGGGAAAACTCAACTATTGGGGCCATAGCAGACATGATATGTGACTTACATGAGGCCATATAGATAATAAGTAGTTGAGTTACTGTTTGAACCCAGCAACCTGTCTCCAAAACCTAATTTTCTTACTGTTATCTTAAATAATGCCTTTTATAGTGACCTGGCCAAGCCAAAATCTTGCCCCTCCTCAGAGAAGAGTGTGGCTGCCTCCTTTCTCTGTGTTTTCCCCACCTGCCCCACAGGAGTCTAAGGAACCAGCTGTAAGTCTGGATACAACTTTGAGGAGCAGAGGAATCTCAGAGCCAGGAGGTTCGAAAGGAAGTAAAATATTTTTGAAGTATTTTTTTCTTTCTTTTATTTTTTTTTTTTAATAATTATTCCTTTTAAATCTCAAGGAGGTTTATTTGGAGGTAGACATTTGGAGAGACTGTTTCTGTCCTTCTTTGCCTCAGTCTGTCTCTCCATTTATCAGGATTTTCTTTTTCTCTTACTTGTCAAGGCACCTTTGTTTCTGAAGGCTCCCAGAAAGGTCTCCAGAGAAAAATAGAAAAATAAGATGCATAACAATGGCTATAGGCATTATAGACCCAAACTCAAGAAATGATGACATTTTCTCAAGGTTATTACCAATCTAGTAGAGGAGTATTTAGAACAAAAGTCCTAGGAAGAAAGTGTGTGTGTAAAATAAATTTTTGTAAAAAAAAAATCTATCATTTACCTTTCAGCTCAGTGACAAAATAAACTGTTTTAGAGTACATGACTGGATAAAATCTGAGGATGGTACATTTGTCTTTGGTCTTTCACTGACTCATTTGGGTCTACCTTTCTGAGGTAAATTCAAAATCTCACCAACATTTCGCTGGTATGAGAATACATCAGTCAAAATTGGTGCAAATACTTGTCAAAAGTTACATGAAACCCAATTGGCAGATCTCTCCTAGCTCTAGTAATTGTTCTTCATGAAATGAAAAATTGTCCCTGTGTTCGCTAAGAATTCTTTAATTAGAATGGAAAAGAAGCGAGGATATCCCCAGTTACAGTTTATAATAGGAGTAATATAGAAAGGGGTGGCAGAGGTGGGTCAAGGGCACCGGAATAAAAAGACACCACTGAATACTAATTGCTGTTGACCATTTTGAGAAACAAAGGATTCCACTTCACATTAGCATCCATAGGACCAAGGCAACATACCTTCAACTCCACCTCCCTTTGTGGTTTAAGATTAAAGTATGGCTTAAAATTACTCTGCAAGACAGTTTCAGTGAATTTGTTAACCAGGAAACATCAGACAGACTGAAGTCATCCTCTGTTAATTTTGAAATACCCCAAAGCTGTGAATGATGTAGCTCATTGTGCTCAAAGAAAAATAGGGATTTTGAATTTCATTAGATACATTATTTGTTCAACTAGAATGTGGAACTGTCACTTTGTCAGACTAATTAGAAGCCCTGAAGTTGGTGGTCATAATGCCCAGAAGAATTTTTTGTTGTCGTTACAATCTCAAACCACCAGCCAAATTGTATTCTTTTCCCTTGTAGATATGCTACATTTAGACACTCTATTTAAGCCCCTGCTTGTGACATTTGAATTCCTCTTAGTATTCCTAAGAGTACTTCTTAGTATTCCTATTATTTTGAATACCATCGTATTCATCCAAATTAGTTTCCAGGCAACATAGATTAAATTCTTTTTCCTTGAGAATCTGATTGCTTGAGCCCTTTAGGTAGAGTGTATCTTCAATCGGAAAAATATTCTAAAATATGTAACAAAAATATTAATGGATTAAGTCTATACTATTTTTAGTTAAAATATTGTTCATTCACTTCATTTAAAATAATTCCCTGAAGAATCTTACTTTTGTAAAATTAAAAAAAAATACATGTGCTTAGCAAGGTTAATGAACAATTTTAACAATGAGTAAATTCAAGCTAAGTCAAAGCCATTCTCTTTATAAGGAGTGCACAAAATACTCCATTGAATGCGTCCAACAAGAACAATAGTTAAAAAACTAACTCAGGTAGTTAAGAAAATAAACTATTGCATTTTAGAACTAGAACCATGACTCTTTCTAACATTGCCACTGAATCTACTATACTGGAAAAACAAGAAGCAAGAAGTCAAGTGATCTTTGAATAGCTTACAAAATTTTCGCCATTTAAGGATGAAAGAACGAAAGGGGATTGGTTATAAAATCATCTTAACGATAGGAGCAGATCTAAAATTCAAGTTGATTAATAAATTACTCAGCTAATAACTAGATCTAGTCTTAAAACACCAAGATTGCATGCAGGACACCCTTTACCTCAATAGGCCATTACTTTCACATTCTCTATTAAGGAAAGTGAAATAAAAGTTATCATTAGGGTAAAAAATGCTGAAAGACTTCTAAGAACTGATTTCAGCCCAGGAAGTAGCAGAAAAGTTGAGAATAAAAAATTGATACTCATTTGACCACAGTCATGATTAATAACTAGATAATTAAGTTCATGTGTAGAAAATCTATAATCACAGTATTAGTGAGTTATTTGTTTTAGTAATTTAGCCACACAATTGCCATCCAGTGTAACATTGGTATTAGAAAGCATATGGCATTAATACCAAGGAATTTTGTCAGTTTCAGGTGAATAAACCTGGGGGAAATTCAGAAGTAAAAAACAAATGTATTATCATTAATAATGCTTTCTTAATTTATATGTAGCACAAATTAGAATATCTACTTTTGACAAATAGCATAGTAAACAAAACATAGCTTTGCCTAGCTGAAGAAAGCATGGATCACCTCTAATTCTCAAGAATTTTCAATTTTCAATAGAAATTTTCAATTTCAATTAGTAATTTAAAAAATGATTATTTAGTATATTGGACAGATATGATAGGATATCTCCTCCTTCACCTTAAAAGTTTAATTCAAATGTTCCCTATCTACCAGGAATCAGTAGCCATTGAAAAGTGGAAGGCTAATTTGTGGCTATCCAATCTTCTCACATACAATGGGGAGGATATAACTTTGCAATGCAATACGCAATTATTATGTGTCCAGCATTGTCACATTCTTTGCATACATTTATCCTAATTACTTCTCTCAATGTCAACCCGTGACTACTATTTCTCCCATTTTTATAGAAAGAAAAACCTGAAGCAAAGTATAACTGTATAACTTGATCAAGGTCTCATAGCTAGCAAGAGGAGAAATATAGGGGGCACCTGGGTGGCTCAGTCGGTTAAGCGTCCAACTTCAGCTCAGGTATGATCTCACAGTTCGTGGGTTTGAACCCCACAACAGGCTCTGTGCTGACAGCTCAGAGCCTGGAGCCTGCTTCAGATTCTGTGTCTCCCTCTCTGTCCCTCTTTCGCTCATGCTCTCTCTCTCTTAAAAATAAGTAAATAAACATTAAAAAAAAAAGAGGAGAAATTTAGTTTTGAACCCAATATGGTTGATTTTAGAATCCATGCTCTTAATCACTAGGATAATTTACTTGTGTGTGAGTGTGAGTGTGCATATGTGTGTACAGGTTACAGATCAATGGAGGAGATATAGAAAATGATATTCTTATCATGTTATTCTTATCTTGAATACTACACATTTTCCTCAAGCAACTTTTAATCTCATAGTTTTTCTGGACTAAGAATTTGCAAGTGCTGTCTTTCTTTTCTGAGAGAGCGTTGACAAAAAGGTAAAAGTTAACTTTAGTTGATGAAGAATGTTTCACTTTTCATAAAACCTAGCTACACGAGAAGTAATTTAATCTAATCCTTTCTGAGAACATCTCTCAAATATATTTAAATCTTACCGATTTCAGAGTAGCCTGCATCCATTCACTAGTTACACAATAAGACTGGTCATGTCACCATCAGACATAGTAACAGAAATTACTGTATGTTTTATTAAAAACCTATATTTGTCTCTCTCTCTTTTTTATCCCAAGGTCTAATTTAGTTGTTGTTCCCTTAGGTACAAAGTACACAGTTCATAATTCATTTGATATAAAATGTCAGTTTAGATTCTTGCCTGTCTTTGATAAATGAGAAAAAACATGTACATTTCAATTTCCTCAATGCCAGAACAACCAGGAACAACCCCCTGTTGTGCTTCTCAAAGACCTTTGTGTTAAATTAAACATCAAGATTCTGAAACTGTGGGGAAGGATATTTCCAAGACAGAGAGTACAAGTACATGAGACAGAGGGAGACAGCTGATGCTTTTCCTACCAGTCGAGTGATATCCCCCAAAGAGCACCTTTGATCCTCAAATTAGTCCTCACTTATAATTTAATATACCACAACCAGTCTGCTGTTTCCTTACATTTAGCTTTAAGAGGCAGTTGTTAGAATCATCAGGGAAAATAAAAATTTAGACGTTTGGAGGTTGGTTTAATTTCCAAGTTAACTAGTGATGGGTTATGTGTATTTTGTGCTCGTTACATATCATACTTTATATTCTCCAAACAAATCATCAAGTGCCTACTCCTGTGCCGCCTGATCTTCTCAGTGTGTGGCCATCCTTTGCCCTCTACCAAAACCCATTGAGGATGGTTATGGGATTATAAACTCCCTTTCCAGATGAACAAATTGAGGCCTTGGGAGGAGATGACTTCCTTGAGATCACACAATCGGTAAATGGAAACACTGGGGATGATGGGTGGTGATGTAGTTAAAATTCAGATAGTTGGACAGACACAGCAGCCTATGTGCTTAACAAATGCACAACGGAAGAGACATGCTCACTTGAGACTTTACAGAATCAACTATGTGAACAAGATTCGAGTCTTTTTGTGTGGCCATGCCCTCTTTTGCAGACTCTGATGAGGTGAGTACTCCCCCTTTGTGATGGCCCTGAGGACATAGATGGTCATTCCTGTGACTGCTCCATGGAATGATTCTCTTACACACTCACACTGTTCACACTCCTGAGTTCCCCAGTATTCTAATTGTGAATAAATGTCCTCATTCCACTGCTGTGTTTTTAATCTGTTCACAGAAAAATAAAAAATTAATATAGGGAGAAAGGATTCATTCATTCATTGATTCATCCTTCTTTTACAAAAACAGGCTTCCATGCTCTCTTTCTTTCAATAAAGTTATTTTTAAATTTTTAACATTATTAGATAAATTAAGTCTCTCTTTATGAGTGCAAATTATGTAAACTCAGAAGATTGTACATCTGAATCACATCTATTCATTTCCCTTGGGACATAGAGGGCATTAACACAAAAAGTTTCCATTTTGATACAGGCCAAAGGAGAGGGCAACTTGGTAATTAGCAATAGTGACCCCACTGTTGTTACACACTAATGTTTTGGGTAAATGTCTTTGAACATTTGATGTTCTAATGAGATTTCCTGTTTCATACCTATACGAAAGCCCTACAAGAGCAAAACAGATGAGAAAACTTACATTTTCTAACACAAGCCAAAGAAATAAGTTTAAATTACGATGCGTGTCACTGGAGAGCTGAAAGTTCAGAAAGAGAAATATTTTCAGAAAAGTTGAATGAGCCTTTTCTCCTAAATAAATAGAGGTTATTTTTAATATTCTTTTCATCTAATTAGGGTTAATCTTAGAAACTTATAGGCAAAAATGAAAGAAGTTCTTCAAAATACTTGGTTGGCAAGTAAGTACTTATATCCATGCTGAGAAAGGATGGTCCAACTGGCTAATTTTTGCCATTACTCCATAGACTGTAGACTACATAATATTGTTTTTGCTTAATGCTTCCTTGTAAAGCTGTAAAGATATCTGCTTTAACTGAATTCCCACCCCTCCCCCCCCCCCCCCCCCCCGACATTAGAATGTAAACTTTAAGTGCATGGGTCAGTAGTTAAATGAGGGGAACTCTCCAGTTCATTGACCAAAGGTTTTGAACACCTGGTATTTCACCCAAACAATACTCTTGGAATTACATGTGACACAACAGTAGAGTCAAGTCACATCTTCAGATCCTTGTTGACTAGTGGAGCCTAGAAATCTGCTACCTCTGCTAAGAGAGGAAATGAGCCATCAGTGGAGGATGCTTCAAATAAAGAGCACAGGGCTCAGAACCAGGTTTCTGTCCCTAGGTCTGAATTCTGGTCTCTGCTATTCAGTAGTTGCATGAGCTTAACAAACACATTGCAAGACAATCTCTGGTCCTCAGCCTTCTCATATGTAAATAGGGATGATAATAATAGCACTTCCCTTAGAGAGTAAAATTAAATGAGTTAATATAGGTTAAAGAGCATCTACACCTGGGAAGTACGAAGTGTGAGGAATCACTACAGCAAAGAAAACTATTTTTCCCAAATAGATGATTTCATGATCTTAACTGTTCTCTCGGCAACTGGAAACTGTATCAGCCTCCTCCTTGGAGCTGTATTTGTGAATTCCTAGAAGGAAAAATCGTTAACTATGAGGCCTACTAGCCAGCCAATCCTGGAATTCAGGATAAAGATGTAACTGACTTGAGGAACACATTTCAAAACCCCACAGAGGAGGTGCAGCCAGAAGATGTTCATTAAGGAAAATTCCCCAGAGGGAAGAGACTCAGGTTTTAGTTACGTGGAGTTCCTTATAACAGCTGTTCTATGAAGAAATCGAAGAGCAGAGGAAATTCAACTGACGGCATCTTCACAGTAGGGCCAATTAGTGTTTCTCAGTGCATAAAACTTCATGCCTGTTGCTCTCTCCTGCCACAGGTAGGACTCAACACCTGGAATCGGTCATGCATGGTATCTCTTCCTGCCCCATTCTGGGAGACAGAGAGAGAGAGTGAGAGCGAGAGAGGAGCAGAGGGAGAGGGAGTCACAGAATCCAAAGCAGGCTCCAGGCTGTCAGCACAGAGCCCTACGTGGGGCTTGGAACTCACAAACCGTGAGATCATGACCTGAGCCAAAGTCGGACGCTTAACCAACCGAGCCACCCAGCCATCCCTCTTTGAAGGTATTCTAAAGATGATCTAGTTCAGTGTTTTCAGACTTGGGCATGCATCCAGACTTAACCTGGTGGTGGTTGGGTTGGCAGGGAGGTGGCATCTAATCAATTATAGACTGTGTGGCTCCACTCTCCAAATTTCTGATTTGGCAGAATGAGTACGGGGCTCCAGAGTCTGCATTCCGAACAAGTTCCCAAATAATGCTGATATTCCCTTCCTGGGATCAATCACACTGTGAGGACCACTGGTTTCATTCAAGTCTTCCATTTTAAAGGTGGGAAACCTGCATCAGAGTCAAGTAAAGTTACCTAAATCCGACCTAATAGCTAATTAGTGTGAGAGGCGTTGCTCAGGTCTCTGAGATATGGAAATAGAGAAGTGTCTCAGAAAATGGCCACATGTGGTGACTCTGAAGAGGACCTTCAGAACGGGGTCAGCAATTTTATTGTCTTAGTCATTATTATTTCATTTCACATCAGGTTTGCTTCCTGAGGCTTCTACATTTGAGAGCTCAAAGAGAAGCCAACACATATGTTCAGTTGCCACAGTTCAGTATAATTTTCAAGAAGTCAAGAGGCTTCTCTAAATGCTCATTACTCTTTCCTTTCTCTCAAGCATCTTGTGGTTTAAATGATTTTGTTCTCAAGTGGCACAAACCCAATACATACAGGCTTACGTAAGGAAAGGGGTTAGCTCTTATAATAGAAGAATCTAGGGAAAGCATTGGTTTTAGGCAGAGGGGGTCAATGATGTCTCCAGAATCCAGTCTACCTCTTTCTCTCAGATTCCCTCTGCTTTCTCCCATGCTGGCTATATTCTCAGACTCTTTGAGGGGCAAAATGACCCGCAGTAGATTCAACCCAATTCCAGATTCAATCCAGGAGCACGGCAGAACCTCTGTTGGCTACACTGGTTTACTGTATCTCATTACTTCTAAATGGAAAGTTTGTAATTCCTGAAAAAAAAAATCCCTGTGGTCAGGGGAATATGATCTCATTGACTAGACTTGGTAATAGAGTCAACTCCACACACAGCACATGTTCTGGGCATGGGGGCCCAGGGTGCCCAGAGGGAAATTAGAGCAGTGTCATCAAAAGAAAGAGTGGGAAGGGTGAAGGTACAGTTGGGTACAAAAATAACACAAGGCCACTATGACTCCTTGGGGGCATGACAGTAAACATTACTAATTTCCTACCAAGTGCCTAGAGCCAAGATAATTGAGAGAGGGAATTTGGAAAGAAGGGGAGACAGGGAGGCAGGGAGGCAGGGAGGCAGGAAGGCAGAAAGGAAAGAGGGAAAGAAAAAGGAAAGGAAGGAAGGAGGGAGGGAAGAAGGGAAGGAAGGAAGGAGGAATGAAAGGAAGGAGGGAAGGGAGGGAGGAAGGAAGGAAAAAAGGGAAGAAGGGAGGGAATGAGGGAGGGAATAAAAGGAAAGAAACAAAAGAGAGCAGATCCATTATGACTACTTCTATCTACAACTGTTTACCCACTCATTCCATCCTTAGCATGGATTTATACTGTAGTAGATGAGCATTGTACATACACAGGAAACATCTGAATAAAAATGGAAGGCAGTGTAAATTCTCAAGTGATTGTCCAAGTGTATGAGAGGATTGCTCTCATAAAGTAAGCACTAGATACCCTCACATTTCTAGTTTCATTTGTCCCAATTAATGAATAATCATGAATATCATAGTGGCTACAGTGAATGTGTTTACTGTTATCACAGTCTGTTGTTCATTAAGTTTTAACAAAACTCTAGAACTTTTTTCCCTTCGTAGAGATACAATAAAGATTTTCTAGAGCTTCCTAATGAAAAGAGATAGGAAATATGGCCTGTAAGTACCTATGATATATTAAGAACTTGTGTCACTTTTCTAAAAGCGTTTATACAGACAAGTAAATGCTCATAGAATTGTATGCAAGTCAGGCATAGATTCTGTCTAGGATAACAAAGGAAAAAGAAAAGAATAAGATATTATTTTTAAAAAATAAAGCAAAAATTTCTTTAGGGTACTATAAGAATTCAAATAAAACTTCAAGTTGCTTTTAAACTGCAGAGCCAGTCAGACAGACATGATTTTTTTTAAACTTAAAGTTACAGATAACCTTTATTCCAAGATAAAAAACAGAAAAGGGAATTGTACTTATTCTTTTTAAAAAAATATGATTTTAAATATCAATGGAACTTACAGAGATAATACTTCCCACCTCTCTCCCCTGGTAAAGTAGGAAAAATGTGATTTCTTTTTCTTTCTTTCTTTCTTTTTTTTTTTGTCTCTCCCTCTTGCCCCAGGATGTTCTAAAGATAGCACTTAATTGTGTGTGGGTGTGTGTATTTCTACACAAACCACAGGAGAGTATGCAAATGTGGGAAGCTGGCAGCCCTTTCCTGGAGGCTTGTTGAGACCATGGCAAGCACACTTCAAAGTTCCAATTCCATCTTCTTCATGGCTCAGAAGTTAGTCCCTTTCTACAGTGTTTTTATAAGGAGGAAGCTCATTGTCAGGATGGTGACATGAAGATTGAGGAAAATTTTCACAAATTATGAAATAGAAATTTATCCTTCTCCTTGGCTTATGTAATGTAATTTTACAAACACACATGCACACGCGCGCACGTGCGCGCGCACACACACACACACACACACACACACACACACACAAAGAGCAAGGTGAACTAACAATTCTTAAAAGGTAAAGGTAAGATTTTTTCATGAAAAGATTTGAGAGCATCTTTGAGACAGTTACAAATACTTTGGTTCCGTTATCATAACATATCTGGGATTAAGCATAGTTTAAACTAAATGGCCTGGCATATGTTTTCAAAAGTACACTATTTATTTTATTAAGAATTTAAATGCCATTTATTCATTGCATCTGCCTACTTTATTACCTTCAACGGATTGATTTTTCCAGGGGGAAAATAGCACATTTCAAAGACATACACAGAAGTAAAACATTATGCACAACTACTCTACAGATTCATATGGACTGAATGCAATATAAATTGTGAAGCGTTTAATATACTGAAAGTAAAGAGGGGCACCTGCGTGGCTCAATCAGTTAAGCATCTCACTCTTGATTTCAGCTCAGGTCATATCTCAGGGTTTGTAAGATCAAGCCCCGCATTGGGCTCTATGCTGACAGTGCGGAGTCTGCTTGGACTTCTCTCTCTTCTCTCTCTGCCCGTTGCCACTTGTGCTCTCTCTCTCAAGAATAAATAAACATTTAAAACATATATACTGAAAGTAAAGACAAATCATCCGTTTATGTGATGTAATGTTGTTGTTTTAAAGAATGCAATTCCTCAGGACCTTGTATCTTCATTGTGGCTTTTACATTTTATTTTTTTTTTTTAAATTTTTTCAACGTTTTTTATTTATTTTTGGGACAGAGAGACAGAGCATGAACTGGGGAGGGGCAGAGAGAGAGGGAGACACAGAATCGGAAACAGGCTCCAGGCTCCGAGCCATCAGCCCAGAGCCTGACGCGGGGCTCAAACTCACGGACCGCGAGATCGTGACCTGGCTGAAGTCGGACGCTTAACCGACTACGCCACCCAGGCGCCCCGTGGCTTTTACATTTTAAAAGGCAGTTATGGAGCACCTGGGTGGCTCAGTCCTTTGAGCATCTGACTTCAGCTCAGGTCATGACTTGTAGTTTGTGGATTCGAGTCCCACCTAGGGCTTTGCGCTGATAGCTCAGAGCCTGCTTGGGAGTCTCTGTCTCTCTCTCTCTGTCCCTCCCCTGCTTGAGTTTTCTTTTTTTCTCTCTCTCTCAAAAATAAATATTAAAATAGGGGTGCCTGGATGGCAAATTCGGGTAAGCATCCAACTTCAGCTCAGGTCATGATCTCAGGGTTTGTGGCTTTGAGCCCCATGTAGGGCTCTGTGCTGACAACTCAGAGCCTGGAGCCTGCTTCAGATTCTGTCTCTGTCTTTCTCAGCCCCTCCCCTGCTTGCCCTCTGTCTCTGTCTCCCAAATATAAATAAACTTTACATTTTTTAAATAAATAAATAAACATTAAAACAAATAAAGACATTAATTAATTAATTAAAAATGCAGTTAATTTCATCTTTCCTTCAAAATCTTTCCTTTCCCCCTGAATAAGATAATATACTATTTTCGCCTATTTATTTCGTTTCTAACCTACAGTTTATTTTTTAAATTGCCATTCCTTTCCATTCTTTTCATCTTTAAGATATCTCATGGCCACCCACATGCTGAAGTTTCAACTTAACACCTCGTACAGTGGATTCACAGCACATGAAACATAGAAAGTACATGCTGATGGAACCTTTATTTGCACTCTGCAAGCAAACTTTTACAATTTTTAGAACTATTAATGTCATAAAAATGTACTATATTGGACATTGTACTACTAAATAGAGATTTTAAAAGGCATAAAAATAGTTTATAGTACTCTGCTATAGAGAACGAGGAAAGTATAAGACAAAACAGAATTTACATTTGCAATTCTTATTATTTTGTGTTTATTTGTTTTTTGGTCTCTCCCTGCTTTTTGAGCTTCTAAATGCTTCTAATTCTCTTAGGGCTTCTGCCATAAAATGATATCATTCTCTTTATGGTTGGTCCATAGCATGACCCACACCATTTTTTTTAAAGGTCTTAGGGATTTCTGTTGAGAAAAAAGATGAGAAAATTCAGTACTTGCCTTTAAAAACTGAAGGAGAAAAATAAATTCACTGAGCACTTCATGCCCAAACTCTCAGGCCCTGTTCTAATCAATGGAAGGAGTATGATCAATGATTTCTTTCTCTTTTCTTTCAAAGGCAGAGCTATTGTAATATGTAACCTAAGAGAATTTGATAGCATTGTCCTGTCCCTCCACTAGGGTAGGCTGTCCCCAGGGTGGATCATCATTCAGCTCCAGTTTATGCTTTACCTTTTCCTTCTGGTATACAGTAGGCACTCTCTTTACCTACCTACTCTTAACTGATTCGCTGGATTAATTTTTTTAATCTCCATTTATTCGGTAATATACCAAGATGGGCACTCAACTATTCCAGTTCAAGGGCAAAAGTTTGCAGCTTCATTGTAATTTCCAGGGGACTTCATTATATTTTCTAAGACCAACAATTTGTACAATCATGAGAAATAATAAAGAGTGGTCGTATTAAATCGCTAAGTTTTGGGGTGGTTTGTTACATAGTAAGAGATAAGCGTAAAAGCATCCCAGTCTTTTTATGGCTAAACAAAAATTAATTCCATACTTCAATCTGTGAAAAATAAGTGGCTAACATATTATTCTTTTAGCAATATTATTGAGCAAGCATTATGTTACATTTCGAAAAGCAAAGATTTTTAGGTGCCTGGGAGGCTCAGTTAGTTGAGTGTCTGACTTTGGCTCAGATCATGATTTTGGGGTCCATGGGTTCGAGCTTCATGTTGGGCTCTGTCCTGACAGCTCAGAGCCTGGAGCATGCCTCAGATTCTGTCCGCCTTTCTCTCTGACCTACCCCACTCGTGCTCTGTGTCTCTCTCTTCCTCTCTCTCAAAAATAAATAAAAATATTTAAAATTTTAGAAAAAGCAAAGATTTTCATTTAGTTATTCAAAAGTGTATTATCTGAGCAAGTACCAATCTTTCCTATTCAATGAAAAAGGAAATAAACTTTTAATTCCAAGATTCAATTTTTTAAAATATATATTTAGGGAAAACAAAGAACTGGTAAAAAAACATTGAGTAAAAATTTCAAACTCCTCTCTTTTGCCTAGCATTAACAAAGTTATGAAAGCATTTACTTATGAATAAAATATACATATAAGAGAAATAAAAAATAGTCATAAAAATTGTATCTAATAAGTGTCTTGATATGAATACAGAAGAGGTTCTATTAAGAAAAAATGTGCTCCTTTTCTGCCCATTGAAATCCCAAGATAACCAATGAAAGCTTGATGTAAAAATCATTTATACATTATGATCCAGAGGTCATGGAGGGAGGTATTAAAGCTATTTCCAAAGGAAAATTACTTTTTATGCTTCTTGCTTACTTTGTCATCCCCACACTACAACGATCCCATCCTTAGCAGGGCTAGTGGCCTGTCCATATTTATGTCAATGCTCATGGTGAATGTACATGGAAATTGAGACATAAGAGGACAAAATGTAGGAGATCTTCCCAGCGTGTAAAAGACTCTGGTTTTCACTTGTTCACAAGCTTTCAGAGGTAAAGGATTCTGTACACCCAATTCCAATGGTGCTGGACATCAGCGGGATGTCTTATAAGTCAACTCAGTTCTGACACTACCTGGAGATAGTGTTAGATTCCACAGAGTAAGAGTTCAGTCCCACAAGACTGAATCACACACATACAAGTTGTCACCCGTGCTTCTGACAAAACAGCTATAAATCAGAGATTCCCATGACCCCTCCTTAGGTTTAATTTGCTAGAACAGCTCACAGAACTCAGGAAACCTATTTACTCACTAGACTACTGGTTTATTACAAGGGATATAACCCAGGAGGGAAGGGATGCATAGGGCAAGATTTATGGGCATGGAGCTTCCATGCCCTATTCAAACTGGACATTCTCCTCAAATAGCCATATGCTCTTTTTTTTTTTAAGTTTATTTATTTATTTTGTGAGAGAGAGAGAGAGAGAGAGAGAGAGAGCGCGCGCGCGCAGGAGTGTGAGCTGGGGAATGGCAGAGAGAGAGGGAGAGAGAGAGAATCCCAAACACGGCTTGAAGCCATGAACTGCAAGATCATGACCTGAGCCCAGACCAAAAGTCAGATGCTTAACTGACTGAGCCACCCAGGCATCCCCCCACCCCCCTAATATCCTTATGTTCACCAACTTGGAAGCTCTCTGAACCGCATCCTTATTGGGTTCTTATGGAGACTTCCTTACCTACCTACTGACTAAATAATTGACCATTGGAGATTGATCCAACTTCCAGCCTCCTCCCTTCTCCTCCCTACCCGCCCCCCCCCCCCCCCCCCCCCCCCCCCGCCCCCAGGACAGGAAGTAGGATGAAAGTTCCAAACTTCTCTGCTTCACACTACCGGCAACCAACTCCCACCCTTAGGTGAGGTCCAAAGTTAACCTAAGTAACCTTAGCAACATAACAAAAGACACCTTTATAGCTCTCATCACCTAGGAAATTCCAAGGGATCTAGGAGCTCTGGGTCAGAACTGGGGACAAAGACCACACCTGTGTTTCTTATGAATCACAATATCACAAGAGACCTCAAAGGAGTCTTAGCAGTAAAATAGAACCAAGAAGGTAGCAAGCACCAAATGTTTATCCAGATAGGCACTGTGCTAAGCTATATAAGTTGTGTTGTTTAATCCTCTATCATATGGGAATTACCACTGAGCCGGTTTTATGGATGAACAAACTGAGGCTCAGATATATCTGTGGGTTACTCATAGTTGCACAGCCAGAGAGTGAAGGAGGTGCATTCAAATCTAGGTTTGTGGGTTTCCAAACTCTATGCTTTTACAATGTGCCTAACTATTAATTCCAAACAGGTTGCCCTCCTTTTATTTCATTACTGTTTTAGGTGATGAGGGGTAGGATACGGGTCAAGGGAAGAGAAACAAATTCCAACAAATTCTAAAACAAACCACCTACAACTGTTTTTCCTCTCTCCGTTTTTGATTCTCTAATAACCCACCTTTGGAAAAGAAACATGTTCCTCAAGCTTGGTATTTTTATGAAGTTTGTAGGTTATAATAATTCTCATCAATTTGAAGGCACAAATGACAAATTATTTACTGTCGTAGAAAACCGGATTAAGTTCACAAACTTAGGTGGCTCTGAGTTCCTTTCACTGTTACAATAAAGCAGTTCAGAAAAAGATAAATAGAATAAAATTATTCCTTTTGGAAAAATATAAAAGTTTCATAAAAAATCTGTTTCTAGCTCGTCAGTATGGAATTTGTCACTAATCATTTTAAACTATGCCCTTTTATGCTTCTTCTGTCTCTTTTAGCTTTCTGAGTAGTTCTTTGATGTAACAAAGACAGTTTCAGACAAGATTTCAGTTCATCTGGAAAAAAAAGGTTTAAGTCTGGAGGCAAAATGCAGTGTATTTAAAATTTATATACTCTATAATGCCTTTGTTCTGAACTTGAAGATCCTGCAAAACTTCTAAGCTTCTTTGCCTTCCTCCTCTAAGCTCATTTGTTCTTCTTTTGCTTATTATCATGCAACTGTGACTTTAACTGGTGGTTCCATTGTTTAACTACATGCAGAGTCATGGCTGACCCTTTCTGATCAATTGCCAATCCATACAGGTTTGACTGATAAAAGAGCCAATTAGATTTAAGCAAATTAAGGGACATCACCAATGTCAACCACTTATTAAACTGAATGCTGAATTCCATGCATACAAAACACTAATGCACTGAGCACCATTAAGAGTTGAAATCCTAACCCCATTAGTAACTCCAGACCTTGAAGGGGTAAAGGTCATAGGAAAGTTTCATATTTATGGATTAACATTTGGATTCCATTTTTATTTTTTTTATTTTTTCCCTAGAACTCTTGAACCTTCACTATAATGCTATTCAAGAGCTCAGATTAAATATATTCTTCATTTCTAAGAGTATCTTCGTGCTAAATAGGAGCATTGTTATTACAAACAACCAAAAAATATAGTAGTTGTAGAAACACAAAAACCTGAGTACACAGAAGTGGGTAGAGATATGTTATGTACATGAAGGAAAAATAACTCCCAGACTCTTGCAGTTGACCGATTAATATTTCAAAAACATTTTTAAAATAAAAAATGTATGCTATCGGGGTTTGTCTCTGTGCACCTACGGGCTGAGCTGTTGGCTGTGTGGTCTCACTTGCCTTAATTTCCATCTTCAAAATAACTTGCGTTTATCAGGTTATATTTTTCATTTGTTTGCTCAAAGTTAAGAGCTTTATTTTTTGATAAAATGTTATTAAACAACACAACACAATGAAAAAGAAAGACCTGATGGAATTAATCAGGGTTTATTGGTTCTCAAAATTTTTTCCAGCTTTATTGAAGTATAAACTGCATATTAATCATATTTTTTTCTCATCAGAAAAATAGAGAAAGCTAGTATCAAAATAGATGTTTCATAACCATCAAATAACAGATGATGTAGCAGGGTAAGAGTTTTTGCACCCTGTCCCCTCACCTCTTTCCAAATTCCTATGCTAACTGTTAAATCTATGCTTACCTAAGTCACCACTATAGGGAGGGAGTCAAAGAGTGATGGGTTGTTGCAGCTTGAGGCTATTTCTTACCTCCAATCTCTGTGCCCTCCTTGCAGTCTGGGCCCCAGGTTGCATCTGCATGATCAGAGCATTCCCACATTGGATACTACCTTCAGAGGAGGTCACATTTTCCACAGCTGGTTACAATATAAGGTTGCTCGGATCGAAAATGAGGCATGAACAGGTCTGAGCCATGATAAGTTTACAATTTAAAATGGTTAATTAAGCTATCCTGACTGCCTGATTTATTCATTCACTCACCAATTATTCGTTATGCACCTACAATGCAGATTTGGTCTAGGCACTGAAGATAACATGAGGGGCCCCTGGGTGGCTCAGTTGGTTAAGCATGGACACTTGATTTTGGTTCAGATCATGATCTCAGGATTCCTAAGCTCTAGCCCCATGTGGGCTGTCAGTGCAGGGCCTGCTTGAGATTCTCTTTCTCCCTCTCTCTTTCTCTCAAAATAAATAAATAAACATTAAAAAAAGTGAATACAAAACAGTCCCTGCTGTGTAGCTCCTTATAACCAGTGATTGTGACAGTCAATCAGATAGGCCATTTCAAAATAATGTGCTTGTACTATAGGATACCTGAGGGCCCTATCTCAGTCTCGGTTGGTAAAAGATAACTTTCTGAAGACCTTATTTCTAAATTGAAACCTAAAAATATGAGTAGGACTTGGCCAGATCTAGAGGGTAAAGGAAGTTTTCCTGGTCTACATTTGATAGCAAACATTTGATTAAAAAAAAATGAGCATTTCTGTTTTGCTTAAGCCTTCCATTATTATATTTTTAAACTACACTGAGAAGAAATCATAGCTAGGGGTACTATCATTACACATCTTGCATAACCCAGCATTGAAAAAATAGTAGGAATTTAACATCACCATAAAAGAGACCTAATATTGAAATCAAGGAAATGGCAATAATGGTAACAATCCAAATATAATGGAAAAGTAAATAGCATATAGAACCTTTTCTGCCCATAAGTTGGTTCACTTCTGTACATCGGTTCATTTATTATTCATTTCTGTACGAAGCACAGTTCACTGGACAAAGGCATGGAAGATTTCTTTAATAACTCTCAGTACTAATTTAATTCTACTTAAACACACATATTCTAGTGAATGCCACATGCTTTTCAGCATGATTTTATGTGTAAATCAGGATAATATGTTTTCAGATCATTAAGTAAAAGGAAGCATGAACTAAAACCTATTTAATCAATGAGGTGTCACCTTTAAACTGCCACAAGGTCATAAAAAAGATAATTTCAAAGCTATAAGTTTCCTAATTGTAATCAACAACAATCTAATGATGAAAAAAAAGTCTGTCCTAATGGCTGTAATAAACTTGAGCAAATCACTGTCTGTCTTTGAAGACATTTTGCTTCCTCTTTGGGTGAAGTGACATCTCCCCAAATCTCGATTTCTGAGTGTGGCAAGTGAATGATTGCAACATACCAGAGAATATGAGCCTTCAGAACAGTGTGCAATGGCATGAATAAGCCTCCACAGAGTAGAGATAGAAGTGAACTCAGCAGTTGACTTCAGTAACTGTACCACTAGAAAAATTTTTAGTTTCTTCCTGTTTGCATAATATTAATTCTTCTACTAACCACTAACAGATACAGGTACAGACTGTATTCAGCTGGCATTAGATGCTTGCTATGTTTAACTGAATATTACACACACATGCACACACACACACACACACACACAGATTTACCGCAAATTATTAGGCGTTCCTAAACAGATGAACAGTGAATTAAATCAGCCTTATTTTATGAATGAGACACAGCTTGCTGTACATTACAAACCATCTAAATCAGTGAGAATGCCATGAAAAGAATATATAAGTCATTAAATTCCCACATATCCTATTAGGAAGGTATTGCTATGTAATTAAAAAATCTCCATTAAAGCACTAATTACTCTTTAATTTTAAAAGTATTATATACCAACATATAGAATCATCAAATGTTCTTTTTTTAAAAAATTTTGTTTTGAATGTTTCTTTATTTTTGAGAGAGAGAGAGACAGACAGACAGACAGAGAGACAGAGTGTGAGGGAGGGAGGGGCAGAGAGAGACTAAGACAGAATCTGAAGCAGGTTCCAAGCTCTGAGCTGGCAGCACAGAGCCCTTGGCAGGGTTTGAACCCACAAACCTGGAGCTCATGACCTGAGCTGAAGTTGGACGCTTCACCAACTGAGCCACCAGGTGCCCTAAGTCATCAGATGTTGTATCACTTCTAGCATGTTGAGTCAGATTTAAAAATGAAAATATGAATACTCAAGGTTTCTTTTCTTGATTTTGTTTTGTATTGTATTTTTGGCCTCAATTCTTAATTTTTTTTTTTTCAACGTTTTTTATTTATTTTTGGACAGAGAGAGACAGAGCATGAACGGGGGAGGGGCAGAGAGAGAGGGAGACACAGAATCGGAAACAGGCTCCAGGCTCCGAGCCATCAGCCCAGAGCCTGACGCGGGGCTCGAACTCACGGACCGCGAGATCGTGACCTGGCTGAAGTCGGACGCTTAACCGACTGCGCCACCCAGGCGCCCCATTGGCCTCAATTCTTAAACAAGCCTCTATCTAAATTCAGTCCCCCTTTTTATTGGTTTATGAAATATGACTCTGAGTTGTTCAGCTCTGTCTCTTTCACACATTCTTAAACAATGCAGCTTCTGCCATATAGAGTTTCAAGTGTTTTGGTAAACATCTATTCATTGAGTCTTATAATGTCATGAAAGATGGATAATGATGAGTGCTTTTATGATACAGGAGGTATTGAATCCTTCCTTGGGAGAAGGGTTCCATACACATTGCAGGTTAACGCTTAATTTTCCACCAGCAATGAGATTTTTGCTGCTTTCATATCCTTTCTGATGGGAGACATATTTATCCAGTCCCACTGGTTAACAACATAGTGACGTGCTCCCTTTGTCCAGAGCACCTCCTTCTTGAGGCCGTTAGCTTCCATTTGCTTCAGTATTTTCAGAAATCATAAATTTCTGAACACTCAATGGAGAATCACACTCTTATTATTTTGAGAAATGTTTTTTTGTTAAAGGGCTGTACATATCAATCTGAGAGGGAGTGTTCTTTTCAGCAATTAGCCCCACAAATAGTTAAAACAAGGTGGAATTGACTACAGGCCAAAATAATAATTCTAAATAAGTCATCTTTTCATACAAATAGTTAAAATGAAATATATCTGGATTGTATCACACATAAAAGTGACACTATTGAACTCTAATCATTAGGACATGGAAGTTAAATGTATTTTTCCAGTGGTATGAGTAGTGTTCCTATTGTATAAACTGCACACTGGCCTTTTTTTGGCATCTGGAAAGGTTTAGATATATAAGGTTCTTTGAAAAACCAGGAATGAGAACCAAAGCTCAAACTGAAAATATAAATTTTGAGGGGCACCTGGGTGGCTCTGTCAGTTAAGTGTCCGGCTTCAGCTCAGGTCATGATCTCATGGCTCATGAGTTCGAGCCCCGCATCAGGCTCTGTGCTGATAGCTGAGAGCCTGGAGCCTGCTTTGATTCTGTGTCTCCCTCTCTCTGCCCCTCCCCTGCTCGCACTCTGCCTCTCTCTGTCAAAAATAAACATTAACAAAATTTAAAAAAAAAGGAAAATATACATTTTGAGTCTAAGTGAAATCTCCAAACAAAAAAAACATTTCCCAGTCTTTTTAACATGAACAGCAAGAGATATATGTGTGTGACATATACCTACATATACACACAGTGCAAGATGAAAGCAGTCTCGACAAAAACATTAATAAAAATCAACAAAAGGGTCTCAGTAAAACAAAACAATGACAATCCAAACACCAGAAATACAACTGAGCCTCCAAGTTCTAAAACAAAAAATTTTTCACACAATAAACAAGCGCTCAGTAGACTTGAAGACTTCGTAGAGCATTTATATAAATTTGTGTAACAAACCTTGTTTATAGACTTACCCCCTGGTGGCATTGCAATTGTTACGGGGTCACTTCTCAAGCCGCCTTGGCTATTGGAAACATGCACTTGTACAGTATAGTTAGTGAAAGGAACCAAGCCCTCGATGAGCACCCAAATGTCGGTCTCCTCACCACTGTGCATGACTCGTGTGCCATTCAGAAGGGTGTAGTTATGATCTTCTGATAAAAAAGAAAATTATTAAAATTAACGTATATATTTAAGAGTTCATTCATTTGTCTCAGTGGCCAGAGCAACTGAGTTGTTATTCTAAGATAATGTGAAGCTCTTACAAGTATCATGCCCGTAAGGAAAAATACTGCACGGACATACAAATTGATCCCTTGATGGATTATTTACAATTGTTCGAGGGTTTTTTTACCCTTGGATTTTATGTGATGTGCAGCCTGGAGAAAATCACACTCTTTCCCCCATCTAGAATGGTTCCAAATCCAAACGGTACATTTAAATAATACATGTCGATATTTCATTTATCATCAGTTGGGGTATTTGTTGCTTATTTTCATGAAAGGTAGACCACCGCTTTTCCTCCAACACCTCTTCAAATCAGAATTGGCCAGAATATTCTGAAAAGCAGTATGTGCTCACTTTGGGCAGAAGCTCTGGTTTTAGCTCTATGTTAAACTAAAGAGGCTGCCTGGTTTTGTACGAGAATCACCTTCAGTGAACTCACTGAGCTGCACCACCACCATCCTTCCAAACTTGAACAAATCCATTTTCAAATAGTATCATGTCTGAGATACCGGAAAATACTGAGGGTTTTATCTTCCTCTTCTACACAAATGAATTACATTCAAGGTTCAGAAGAATTAGAAATTAGGCTTAAAATGAGATGAGGGCTACTCAAAATCCCGTCGTAACATTTATTTCATCGTCTATATTAGATGCTTTCCTGAAAAGCTTACATGAGGCAAATTTTTCAGAATATTGGTGAAATTTAGTAAAATTTAATTATAACTATTATTTTGTTTTGGGGGGTGCAAGAGAGCAAGGGGCAGAGAGAAAGAGAGAGAGAGGAAAGCGAGCTCACCTGAAGTGAGGTTCATATTTCACCCAAAGCAGAGCAGGAGCTCCCCCCAAAGCCCGGCTCAAGCTCACAAACTGTGAGAGCATGACCTGAGCCCAAGTCAGATGCTGAACCAACTGAGCCACTCAGTCACCCTAGTTACAATTATTCTTAAAACACAGAAGAGGAGACCCATTAAGAATAGCAATATTTACCTCAAATAGCCTTTTTTCTTTGCCAAAACACTTTTTATTGTAGTACCTTTCATCACCCCACACAAATTCTACAAATATAGGCATATGAATAAAAAACACACATGTTGTTGAACTTTAAGGGGAAAGCATATTTGCAAGATTTCCAGATAATGATACAATCTTTATTGGCTAAATGTTTAAAAATTAAAAGATGACCACATACTGAAAATGATTTTGCATTGCACAATAAACAAAATCTAATATTTGCAATATTTACAAAAAATATCATATTTTTGTAATTTTTTAAAATATATTTTTGAAAGTTTTTACTTATTTATTTTGAGAGAGAGACAGAGAGAGCGAGAGAGGGGCAGAGAGAGAGAATCCCAAGTAGTGTGCTCTTTACTAAGTTACTTAATATTTCTAAATCTCAGGTTTTTCATCTGTGAGCTGGGAATGATAATACTTTGATTGCAATGTTATTGTGAAGATTAAGTGAGATTATTTCTTTACATAACCCAGCAGGTAACTGATGTTTATCTATAGAAGCTAGGAAGTATGACTGTTTCCTATAGTACAACTGATACATTCCAAACAAACATTTAAAACCAGAAAGTGATTAAGACTTCTGCATTCTGTATTTTACTTTCTTGGTAGCAATTATCTACCTATTACATTCTCCCTCTCTCCCACCCAACAATGTATTATTAATAAAAATTCTATCTTTTTCAACAAACAAAATTAATGACACCTGCTACCACTAGGTCATTGTCCCATCAGGTTATACGCCAAACTCTATCATTAATAAAGATCAAATCATGTAAAAGATGTATGTATCTCATGTCTAGTTATGATAATTTTCATGAAATGTGGGTAAGGCAGACAAAAACTTTAAAAATATACAAAAATTTAAAAAGGTACCTTTTAAGAACTTTGGGAGGAAGGGTGTAGCTGAAAAAAAATGATTGCTGTAAAATACACATGTCTAAGGTGTTTTCTATGACCAGAAGAAATCCCTAGTGTCACGTAAAAATTTATTACTCTGAATTTGAAATTGGAACATTCAAAGGAGTGGTTTATTCCCAAGAGAATAAGTGATGCTTATGGGCTAAAACATGGGGAAAATAATTTCTATTCACTTTTAATAAAATAAGGCGAAGATATATTTACCGCTTAAGAATTATTATAAATTCCTAAAATGCAAGTAAACACCACAGCTGTCTGTATGTAACACACTTCAACAAGAAGTCCTGAAACCTGAAAATTCACCTTAAAAAGACATTTCTAAGTGACACTATATTAGCTATCATAGGTTCTTTATAACTAGTCAACCTGATTAGACACAAGATTGTTGACTCCAACTGCATACAGAGAGCAGGTATTGCTACGTTCCGATAACAAGGTGCCCAGGATGTAGAAGACATAGTTCCTGCACTCAAGAAACCTGGGTAAGTTTAAATACGAATCCTTGTAAGCACTAAGAAAAGTTACATTATCCACATTTGAAGATCTTGATTTCCCATAATGTCAAACTCCATGGAAGCATTTCTGGTTCTAGCTGACACAATTGCTGTTGTCACGTGCCCAGCTGTAAAATTTCAGAAAGGTCAGCTTAGCCTGTGAGACCCGGGGCGAGGGTCAATTGCCCCTGAAATTGTGTTACCTGAGCACACCTCACACACACACACACACACACACACACACACACACACACACACACATGAAGATTGTAAAATCACAGTGAAAATTCTAAAATTAAGCCAAGAGAATACAATTTTCAAGCCAGGTGCAAACGTAAGATCAATGAGTTAACATCTATGATTATAATACTAGTGTGGTTTTTTCCTCTTGTATTTTGTTTGTTTTTGAAGGAAATTTCTAGCCATAAAACAAACACTTTTTTGCTAGCTTTGAAAATGGTGTGGCAAGGGGAAATATATTAAATACCACTTTATTCTAAGTTTCCCAGATAACATTAATACATGGTAATTATACAATTAGTTGTAACATTAAGTTCTAGTTATAGAACAATGATTACTCAGTAATTATAAGAAGTATATAATTACTCAATAATTATGAGAAGTATGCAATTACATAACCATTTCGTTCAGCTCACAAAAAGAACTTGTACATCTACAGGAACCACACAGCTGAATGAGTCCAATGCTCCCTTATCCCCAAAGGACACGCAGCTCAATTTCATAGGCCTAGAGCAACCGACAGGATTTCAACCCTCAGTGAAGCTCCAAACTCTCCAGATTCAAAACCAAAACGGGATCCACAGATTTGGGTTTTCTCCACTTTATTCTGTCTTCACTTTCTTCCTTTGAATTTGACCAGTGTGAGTTCCTAGATCTTGGGGGAAAATTCTTAAAATGCAAGTCCTCAGATACCCCTTCTTGAGAGGGTCTTGCTTTACTGCTTCTCACTGCATAAACTTGGTTTTCAGTGGGCTGGAAAATGCAGCCCCGTTGGTCTAGCCTCAAGAGTCAAGCTGGAAAACGTTAAAACGATAAGCATTTCCTATCAGAGGTGACCATTTCTGTCTGGTCAGCCTTAGCGCTGACCCCATTTGTAAGTATAAGTGGACGGTGCAGGCCCAGTTAAGCTCCAGTGTTCTGGAACCACAACTCTCCCATCACCCTGCCCCCAGGCACCGTGAGTGTGAAAAGGAGCTCCCCTCATTCACCTCTTTGGCTGTGGTCTGCACCACTGGGCTTTAACCCGGGGGTTGTACTCAGCACTTTGCAGATGAGGTCATCTACACTAGTGTTCTAGGGTTCACCTCCATTAAAATCACCTGGGGGTACTTCATCAACATCCACATCCCTGAGTTCTACTCTGGACCTACCGACTGAGACTCTCAGAAGTCAGGGCCCAGGAATCATTGATGATTCTTCTTAAAGCATGCTGAATTACTGATTTGAGGGTCATGTAATCTACGTCCAAGCTAGTCTTAAAGCAATGATCAAAATTTATTTCCTCTGTTTCCCAAAATAATTAGGTCACTTTTGACGTGCTTGTCAATGATGCCTTTAGACTGAAGCTTTGGGCTATAAAATGTTTACTTTATTAGTGAAATGATGCATCTTCAGTAAGTATAAAGCAGCCTCTTGAGCCAGACTTATCTTTTACAGACTACAAAAGCTATGACTTTGTCCTGTAAGAAACACTTAAATACGCATAGAAATAATTTTTAAAATGAGCAATCATTTTTCACACTTGAGAACAATAACTTCAGGTTTTCTAAAAAGTATTTCTCTCTCTTTCAGTCTTCCCACTGAGGTTGCAGGGGAAGGAGAGATTCTTTGCTATTGGCCAACATCATGCATCACAAGCAAAAGACCCATAAGTTTTGTGTAGATCATGTAAAATTTTTAAATAAGCTCCTGGAGGCTATCTCAGGATATTCTACATTCTACAAGATTTTCAAAGAAGTTAATTCACTCAGTGAATTTCTGCTTTATTTCTGCTTTTCTGCTTTATTTTGAAGAAAGAAAAAGTGTTAAATTGAGAAACAGCCCAAATAAATCTTACAACAGATTTTACTTATAAAGAACATTTTCTTAGCTTCAGATGTGGCATCCTACAAAAATGTTAATAGCACTAATGCCCATTTTCCAAGGCCAAAAATCTTACATTTAACGTTATTTGTCAAAGAGTAAGATACTTTCTATACAATTCTTTTTTTAAGCAAAACCAATGTAAATAGATATGTATGATTCAGGGAAGCGTAAATGATTGCTGTCTCAGGAATATCATCCTATGGGGTTCTCTAGATTGATATAACATAAATGGGTATCCTTTCCCATTCTCGTTATAATCGTTGTCACAAGAATTTTAATGCACCATATATTCCATAATTTTTTCTTCCTCTGTGCTGTACTGCTCTGACCTTTTCAATATTCTATAATTTGACTGGCTGGCCATTTCAGTTCTCTCCTTTTTACAGCCTTATTAACTTGTGGGAAAGAGGTGAAATGAACAACCAATCAGAATACATAATATTGCAAAGGTCAGCGTAGTCTTGTACAGTATCATCACACACAGAAGACTGTATGCCAGGCATTAACATCCTGATATCTTATTCATGTGACAAAGATTGTAACAAGAACAGAAAATGGCACAACATGAATCCATTCTCATGACAAAGATTATAATGAGAAATGACAGCGAACAAACCAAACTGATTCTTGTTACCTTGTGAGGATTTTAGATGTCAGACCTGGTCCTGCTTTAAGTTAGCCTTTTTCTGAATCCAATTACACCTTAAGGTAGGAGAGGTGTTAACTAATTTTCCCACTTCTTGCGGTAAAAAGAAAATGCTATATTTTCCTGGTATTGAGGTCTCGATTTTACCGTGGTTCAGCTCCATCTCATTAGCACAGAATTCTGCCAATACCAAAATCAAAAGACACAGAATAGCAAACTGCAGAGCTGGGCAAAGTGGTGAATAAGGCCTTTAATGTGAGCTAATAATTCTAGGTCACTCTATAGCACGTATTAATATTTAAGTTACTTTTATTTATTCTTTCTGAAGAGAGTATTTCAAATTATTTTCCCCTAAAGGCAAGTGTACCCTCCAAACTCCATTATTATAATAGATATTATCTTGGTAGAGATCTAAATGGTACTGGGCATTTGGTCATTTTTAAGTTAACATGTGGCTGAAGAAACCTACCCCTGACCTTAAAGTGTTGCCAACATAGAAAATACTTACAGATCTATACCTGCATAGCTGTCTTCTCCACAGAACATTTTGAAAGAGGAAGAAATGAGTAAACTGTGAGCAACTTCGGCCTCTGAGAAGGACAGTGCTCTATCAATGCATCATATTTCTTACCATTATTGTAATTACTCTAATGTGATTTTTAATTGGTTGTCATCTAGTAAAAGCTGTACTTCTTTGAGTCCTCTTTAAAGTGGTCACTCTGCTAGAATGACAATTGTAGTTTAGGGAATAAGTACGTAGAATATTTAGCCACTCACCAAAAGATGGTATAGAAACCTTGACCTGAGTCTATGCTCATGCAAGAGCAAAGAGAGCTTGGTAGATGCTGAGGCTTTTTTGTTTTGTTCTGTTTTTGTTGTTGTTCTTAATGTGTGGGCAAGTCTACACCAATATTGCACGATTACTTTTCCATATACCTAAAACATCATTTTAAAAAGTCGTTTGGAGCATGGTTTCTTTCCATCAACTTTGCTTTCTATACCATAGTCAGGTTTTTCTAAGTGGATCTCACTTTATTAATACCAGAAAAGAACTGTGCGTGTGTGTGTGTGTGTGTGCATGTGTGTGATGTGTATACATAGATAGATACATACATACATGAATATATACATAGATCAACAGACATATTGATATATTGATTGATAGATTTCTCAAAGAGTACATTTCTCAAGAGTAATTTACCACAGTTGTGGTAGGTATGGTCCATTTTTATCAACTATGCTGTACTCTGACAAGTCATATTTTTTTCTAATTTGATTTACATTTTCCCCATTTGAGCAAAGTGTTAGTTGTCCAAATGAACACACTATTACCATTATCTCAATCAGCCAAGAGCTATTTGGGAAAATATGCTATTATAGAAAGTGGTCTCCAGCTTCCAGAGTAAAAAGTGGAACATGACTGATTAATAGCAGCTGTTATTTCCTTTTGGAATTCTAGTAGAGCCTTACGAAACATACAATGTCGAACTTCTAGTACTACTGGGATCAAGTGCATAGCTCAGCAGTCACTGATTACAGAGCACCCTATCCCTAATTCTTAATGAAGTGTTTACAATTTTCTTTTTAGTTACTTAGATATATATGCCTGAGACAGATTCTCCATTAAAGGAGAATGCCCATTTGGGGTGGGATTATATCATGTTTTGTGGTGACTTCTACCTGCTTTTTGTGCTGCAGTCACCATGTCCTGTGTTCCTGTACTAGTTATGTATTGCCATGTACTGACATTACCACAAACTGAGCAGCTCAAAACAACATATACTTCTTATCTCATAGTTTCTGTGGATCAGAGGTCTGGCAAGCTTAATTGGGTCTTCTGCTCAGGATCTCAAAAGGCTGCAATTAACATGTTGGCTGGGACTGAAGTCCCATCTCAAGGCTCTACTGGGAAAGGATCATGTCCAGCTTAGGTGGTTATTGACAGCATTCTGTTCTTTACAGGCTACTGAAACTTAGTGCCTCTGTTTCTTACATGTTATTGGCTAGAGGCTGCCCTCAGTTGCTAGCTTCTTGTTGGCCAGAAATTGCCCTCATTTCTTTCTGATGTGGGCCTCCCCAACGTGGCTGACTGCTTTATCAAAGCCGGCAAGGAAGATCGTCTCCTAGCAAGATGGGTTACATTCTTATGTAACATCATCACAGGACTTGCATCCCACCTTCTTCTGGCCAATAGCCATAGCCTATTGGTTAGGGAAAAGCTACAGGTTTTGGCCACATGCCAGGGTAAGAGATTACACAAGGTCATGGGTACCAGCAATCACTGATCACAGAACGTAATAATGGGATAATCAGATGCTATCTTAGAGTCTGTGTGTTACAGTTTCCAAGCTGTGGATACTAATGTCTTTGCTAAGAAGAGAATTAGGAATAAATTGTGGACTTTCAAAAGTTTATGTATTTTGGGAGAAGAATGGATAAATTATTATGACAGAATTACCTTTCCAAAATACTTTCCAAAATACAACAAAATGGAAAAAAAAACTAGGAAAACAAAAATAGTACGATTAACAAAAGAGCTGAAAATCCTGGAGTGAACGTATAAAGGAAAAGGAACAAATTAATGATTTAATTTTGAAACCTCACAAGAAAGGGTAAATTTATGCTCAGCATAGCACAGTTCCTAAATGCTCCCAGAGGAAGGAATATAAACCAAGCAAAATCCTTAGAACTCTTCCTAATCTTCTCCAATCTTCTGAAGGGAAATGAATGTAGAGATAGGAAGAGCTGGCCGTCCTACCTCCCACTGTGCCGAGTTGGGTGAATAAGCTGATGTTACTAGGATTTGAGGATGAATGTCAATAAATACAGTGGGTGTTGCTATAAGGGACATTTAATGAGATCTGAGAGGAGACTGGCAAACTAGATGCCCTAGAATTCTGCATTTATCCAATGCATTTTTATCCGTATGCTCTATTTTGCTCCCATTCCCTCCCACCTCTACCCCAAGGCTACAGACAGGTACATTAATAACAACACCCCGTTCTCAGAGCTAAGATTGAGAGAAGACTAACTAGCACCAGAAAGGAAAAGAAGGAGCCATCTTCAGCACAGATGTAAAGTCTGGACAGAGCTGACCATGCAAGGCATAAGCAAAATACATTTTAAGGAAGAAATAACATATTGAACATGCATACATATAGTCAAAAGAAAAGATCCCAGCATAGAAAGACAAAGTAGGGGCACCTGGGTGGCTCAGTTGGTTGAATGTCTGACTTCGGCTCAGGTCATGATCTCACAGTTGATGAGGTCAAGCCCCACATCAGGCTCTGTGCAGAGCCTGGAGCCTGCTTCAGATTCTGTGTCTCCCTCTCTTTCTCTGCCACTCTTCTGCTTGCTCTGTGTCTCTTTCTCTCAAAAATAAATAAAAGTAAAAAATAAGACAAAGTAAACCACACAGACCTGGGGGATAAATATGATACATATTTCCTGCAAGATGAATAAGAATATTATAAAGCCAGAGAAACAAAGTGGAAATTAGGAAAAAAAAAACATAAGTATTTAATAAAGTTAGAAAAAGTAAGGAAAACAATAGAAACAGCTAAAAGTTAAATCAATGGCATGATGGAAAGCCTTGAGATAAGCACAATCAATGCATAAGAAAAAAAATCAAGAAATTATAACGATGAAAGAGAAGATGATATATACAAAGAAAATGATCAGAAATATAATTAGGATTTTTTTTTTAACAAAAGGATAGCTTAGAGCTCATGTGGACACTGACTACAGAGATGCCAATTAGATGCCTCCACCTGGGGACTACAAAGCTTGCTGGTCACTTAGGGATTCCTCTAGATGTCTGTAGAATTGTTGAGAATGCTGAAGCAGAGGGACATCTGGGTGGCTCAGTCTGTTAAGCGTCCGACTTGGCTTCGGCTCAGGTCATGATCTCACGGCTTCATGGGTTTGAGCCCCACATTGGGCTCTGCCCTGGCAGCACAGAGCCTGCTCAGCATTCTCTCTCTGCCTCTCTCTCTGCCCCTCCCCCACTCACACCATGTCTGTCTCTCTCAAAATAAATAAATAAACTCTAAAAAAACCACAAAGAATGCTGAAGCATAGCTGCAGTTATCCAGGGCCACTGAGTGGTGATCCTCTCCTGGTGGGGGGTTGGAAGGGTATTTTGAGGTATCTTGTCTGGGCCAAGCTATCTGTGGTTTCTACACAAGTCTGACTCTTCAGTTTTCCTGACAACTTTTGGAAATGATCAGTTCTCTTGTAAGAATTCATTTTTGCCTTAATTAACCGGAGTTGTTTCTGTTGCTTGCTACCAAGAAACCACCCATGAATTGAGAGAGGTCTGAAACGATGTCAGCATTTGTTAACATTGGTTATTTACAGGTAGATTCATTGTTATTTTTCTATACTACATACATTTTTAAACTAGCACACATAATTTTTGCCAAATCAAAAGCATCATGAAAGAGTTAAATATCCAAGGAAAATATATAAATTATATTTAAATTTATAACTAAATTGTAATAAAACCAGGGATCCAAAAACTACAGCCTACAGGTGAAATTTAGCCAGCTTCCTGTACTTGTAAATAAAGTTTTATTAGAAAACAGACATTTCTACTTCTAGGTATTGTCATGCTACAGTGGCACGACCTAGTAGTTATGGCAGAGGCCATATTGACTACAAGGTGTAAAACGTTTACTATCTGGCCCTTTAAAGAAAAGTTTCACCTCTGGGTTGAAAAATTAAAGTGACTATCTCTTTAAAAATGTTATGGCTTCCTGAACAAAGAGAGTCATTTCCAATTTCTGGATTGATTTTCTTGAGTACACTCTTTTCAAAGAATGGAACGGTGTATGTGGAAAGAACACTGTATTGACAGAGCCCTGTCTTATGCCACTGCACTATTCTGTCATTAATGCTTTGAATGTCTTTTATTATTCAGCAGTTATAAATGCAAATTACAGAAATGGAAAGAAGCAGGAAGAAAATATGTTACAGACAGTTCCTAATTCCACGTGCCCAGGAAGTTTGTAAATGGAAATCCGGGTGCATTGCTTTGACTGCAGGGATAGCTGCCGTTCTTAAGGCTTAATAAGAGTAACCGAAGAATAATTAATGACTCTTTGGATGAAAGAAGGACGGATTTACTGCATCAACTGCTTCTCAGAGACTTTTTTAAACTTTCAAACTTATGTGCCTTCTAGAGGTAATTTGCAAATATACACAAAACATCTCCTTCCTACAGATCTTAGTGAAAACAATTAAAAGGCTAAATGAGGCTAACATATTTGCTGAAAGAAGCAAATGCAGTGTTAATATTGCCTTGGAATTTATTTTAAGGGAATGCCTTGGAATTTAAGTGTACCAAATATTGCCTTATTCTAAATATAAGAAAATGAGTTACAAAATGGTTTAATTGTGCCTATGCAGAAATTTGGCTTAAGAACCAAGAACAGGTGGCTAGAGTCCGAAGCAAGAGAACTATAATGTGGTACCATGAGTCCCAAAATAAACATTCAATATGTAAAGGATCATAAGATATAAATTTGTTTGTAAAGCAAAGAGGGTTTGATATATAAATGTTGCCCTCTTGAGCAACAACTTAATCAATTTCACTCTCTAATTTAAAGTTGAACTGTTTGCCTCCTTTAAATCCCCCGATAGTGGCTTTCCAGCCTGGATAATTATGGAAATGAAAAGAACCAGCTTGAATCCCGTCAAAGGTATTTTATTCACCTTAACTGTTTTCTTATTAACCTAGTTAGTGTGATTAGGTTCTAAAATAAATGTGTGAAAATAGGTAACAATCTCTGTCATGAGAAGGAGTAAATCACTTACCTATGTAGCCTACGAACGCAGTTTATAGCTACCAATCGTATTCGTTGGTCTTTTTTAAAGAAAGAATAAAGTTATTTGAAAGCTAACCTCATGTTAAGAAAAATACTGAAAAGTCTGAAGCTTATAACAGTGTTAATAGTCACATATTTGAAGTCTTTACCTTTTTTATCCTTGCTCATTCTCTAGGCTTCCATTGTCAGTCTACAAATGAAAATTATTATCTGCTTTTTAAACGTGATCATAACTCATAGATGCCAATACGAATATTCAGTTCTTGGGGGAGATGATCAGTAAGAAACTGGCTAAGAAAGCAGACCTGGGGATCTCCAATCCATAATCAAATATCTAGATTGATTGTGTCACTTGCACTCGTATTGATTTCAATTGGAGTAGCTCACCCAAGGGAATAATAAAAATGTGGAATAAAACTGATTTATGAGAACAAAATAAATCCTTCTGTGAGTGGTAATGAATTGGTACTATTTAACCCTTTCAATCACAGAGTGAAAAAACTATTTATTTTTTAAGAATGCTGAGCTGGCCAAAAGAAGTCATATCAGAAATGCCAATACTGCCAAGTGCCATTACACTAAGTTGTAATACTGAGAAAAAAATGGCACTCTAAACTTGATGGAAGGCGTCATTTGACATACGACATACTTTGAGCTTTCCGGGGCCAACTTCTATGTCCCATCACAAATGATGGACCTGGAGATCCAAAGCATTATGGAATCGCTCAATAAATGTTTATTGTACTTATTTACATGATTTATAAGACAGTCGAGAAATAAGAACAAAATACGGTAGCACAGTAGCTACATTTATTTTTTTTCCCCTAATGTAGATGTTCTTTATTTTACTCAAAATTTATTATATAACAGTTTAATTGAGGGTTATCTCCAGGATAACAGAGATACCTGGGAGGAGACAGCTTTCAGCATAATTAAGGCACATACAAATATTTGCCTTAAAGAAAATTAAAGGGCATAAAAAATAAGATGACTTGTACGTAGAACCAGAGCAACTGTTTAATGATCAATGCAGCCAACAAGTTGATTTAATGAGGAAAAACATGTTACCTCATGTTCTCTGAAATCCAGTAGACAAAACATTCCCAATAGCTTGGCATTGACTTAGATTTTCATTTTTTCACTTCTAAACCTGTGCTGTCATATGCAATAGCCCCCTATCTATATGTGGCTATTGAACACTTGAAATGTGGCTAGTGTGGTTAAGGAATTGAGCTTCTAATTTTATTTAATTTTAATTAATTGAAATTAAAAACTGATCATTGATTTAGTTACTGGAAGATTTTCAAATATGTGGGTATGGGAATCTACTTCTTTAATTGAAAATTACATGAAAACTAAATATAGATCAAACATTTCTGATCAAGATTATCCTCTGAACTGAAGTGCCCTTTAAGTGTAAAGTATACAAAATTCAAAATTCCACATATATCCCACTCTGTATGTCTTTTAGACAGCATTGTTCTGGAATGCTAAAGGGAAAACTAGAGGGAAACTAAAGGGAAAACTAAAGGGAAAACACACTTAAAATGCAGGTTCATTTTCATCTTAAATCGATGGAAGGAAACTTTGTTCCAAGATCTGCCTACGTATATATATTCACGCAAAATGAAGGTGAAACTCTTATTCACAGAATGCACAGATTCTGTTCAATACATTGCACTTAATTCATAGTCCTGAGAAAGCTAATTTCAGAACTACCTGGAAGGGACTGCTGTAAGAAGGAGTGAGTTGATTTGTTATCAGTTCTGTCATGTGGCTTGTACCGTCATGGTGTTTAATGAAAGTATATAGAGGTAACTTTATTTATCCTCTCTGGCATAAAAAGGCTTTTAAAAAAATTAATACATTTTACTATTTACAATGAAGCATAATTTAATTCAGTTTGATGGTACCATAATTATTGTAGCATAATAATTTTTCTAATATAACTTTTGCATGTATGCCACAGAGAGTAAATCATTAGACAGGAAACAGTACAAATCAAAAAGATAATAAGAAACTCTATTATCATAAAGGAATAAATTATTATGGAAAGGGGAAAGTGAATCACTTTAAGTTTAAGGGATTCAAGTAAAAGCAAGAAGATAATAAACAGTAATTGTAATTGGTTGGGCTTGAAAGAAGTCAAGGCCCAAGATTTTTAATGCCCCCTGTTTAATGAAGTCTTTGGTTCCCATGTTCTCATGAGAATTTTCAGTTTTAAGGTCTGTTGTTTCCTAAAATATTCCAATAGTTTTCCTATAAGATGATACGGGCTACAAATTCCCTCCTCTGTTTTTTTTTTTTCCTTTTACCTTCATTCCTTCATCTGATTATAAAAGAAATATATGTTTATTATAAATTTTAAGACTACATCAGACATTATGAGGAAAAAAACTAAAATTATCTAAAATTTCAAGATAATCATTGTTAACTTCTTAATATTTTTGTGTATTTGGATATGTATCCTCTCATATTTTTAGACACACATATATAAATATATTATTATATTTTACACTTACAGAATTTTGTAATACTCATTATTTTGTAGCTGCAATATTATATATTTATCAATAAATGCACATCTACATAATCTTAATAATGAATTTACTACATATAATGTGGTTAGTCCACCTAGTTGGACATTTAAGAACACCCCTCTCAAGTTTTGTTACACAAATAAACTTTACCAAGAACATGATTTTAGAAATATTTTTTTGTGCCTAATTATTTCTACTTATTAAAAAAATTAAATGTTTATTTAGTTTTGAGAGAGAGACAGAGACAGAAGGAGAGTAGGGGAGGGTCAGAGAGAGAGGGAGACACAGAATCCAAAGCAGGCTCCAGGCTCTGAGCTGTCAGCACAGATCCCGACGCAGGGCTCAAACTCACGAGCCTTTGAGCCTTGAGATCATGACCTGAGCTGAAGTTAGCCGCTTAACCAACTGAGCCACCCAGGCTCCCCTAATTATTTCCATTAAACACTTCCAAAAGAGGGTACAATGGATACAATGGGTACAAATGAATACAAACATGTTAAATCTTTTATATTTACTTTATAAGCTTATTTTAATAGTCTCAAATGAATTTCTGGAAACAAAAAATTAGTCAAATAGTTTGGTTGCAGTTTACCTAAAATAATCATATTGTATGGGTTATACTTGTGATTGTAACTTAAATTAGAGACCTTTTTGTTCGCAGTAAAAGCATCCATCTTGTCTGTCAGTGTATTATATGCATCTAAATTTATATAACTAAGTGGGTCGGACTCATGGAAATGTTCCTTAAGTATAAGGACCTCTGTATATTCTGTCTTAATAGAGCTAGAAAAATTAACTCAGAGATTTATAAATGTTTAAAGAAAGTATTGATGGAAATGGCATGTCTTAAAACACAGATGTGACACTAATAATGATTCTTTTAATATTATACTAAAAATAAACGAGCACAATCACAAGAAAAGATAAATAAAAAAAGTAAAATACCTGGACATAATCTTAACAAGAAACAGGGTTTTTTTATGAAAAAACTTTTTCTTGACCGAACTTTATTGTGAGATATATCTAAATAAATGTAATCATAACACATTGCTGGATGAGAAACATTGGAAGATGTAAATTCCTGATGGATTATTTTATAAAAAGATGAGTCCATCAAAAATATCATTTGCCTTTTTTTCAACTTAATTTAATGTTCACTTGGAGGAATATACAAATAACACCTAAGACAAAAATGAGGAATAAGCTGCAGGAAGAAGACGGGACCCGTATCTGTAAGATACAAAGGTATTTTCTAAATATTTAAAATGTTGAAAGCAAGGAGATGAAATTGCCGTAGTGATGACTCCAAGAGAAATAGAAATATGAAAGAAGGAATAAATAGCCTAGAAATAAGCATCATCATACATATGAATTTAAGTCTCAGACAAATTTAGCAAAATTAGACAACATAATGGTTTAACTCTGGATAGAGAAAAAATATTTTTTTTACAAAAATAGAGATTTCATTATCAAAAATACAAAACATTTCCTAAACCTCATAAACACATCAAAGAGACAAACTGAACCTTTGACACTATAATGGCCAATAATTGCTATTCATAATATTTCAGCTTCCATACAAATAACAACTAATTTAAAAACCTCTAAAATCTCCTGGGCAAAATGGGTGAACAAATAAGAAAGACAAACAAATAAATAATAAGCATATGGAACATGTTTGCTCTCAATAGGAATAAAAGAAATGCAAATTAAAGGAACCTATCATTTTTACCTGTCAAATTAGCACAATTACAGAAAGGTAAACATATTTGTATATCACTAGGAAACATGTAAATTGATATGATTTTCTTGAAAGCAATTTTCTAATGCCTATTAAGAGTCTTAAAAAATATTACCAATCTTTAATTTAACAATTCCTCTTTTAGCAATATATATTAAGGATATATGCAGAGTTATATGTTAATAATAAATATTATTTCTAATTGTAAAAATAATAAACTGAAACATCCAATAACAATGAAATGAAATGGCTGGTATATTTTGATATTGTAATACCAAATAATGGAATGGCAATTGTGATAATAATGGAACGGCTAATCATTTTGGTATATCCATACTAACGGTTTTCTGTACTTATTGAGAATGCTTTTTATGGGTGCATTTTGTGTGATATGAGAAATACTCACGATGTAATGTTGAATGAGTAAAGTAGGATATAAGGTGTTTGTGGCAAGATCTCAAATATATATATATATATATATATATATATATATATATATATATATAATATGTATAAATCTTCATAGGAGAAAAGATTGGATGCCAACCAAATGAAAATATAGCTCATTTATAATTAGTATCATTTTGACAAAAATATTTCTGAAGAAAACAAAATATTTCAATCTAAGCCTACAGCTAGTAAATTTAAGTAATATTTGTCTGTATAACAACTAAAAATATTGATAACCCTTTGCAGTTATGCCATTTCTCTGCCCAAATCCTTAAAAATATCCTACAGGATTCTGCATGAAGTAGCTCTTGCCTAGCTTTTACTAGCCTCATCTTAGGCCATTTTCTTTTCATCCGCTCTCTCCCAGCCACAGGGGCCTTCTTTCATTTCCTTAAATCCACAAAGATTTTACTTTCCATGTACCCTTCACAAATGCCATTTTCTCTGGAATCCACTGTCATCTATTCTTCTCTTGAGTTAGTGCCTAAATGTTATCCTAAATGTCATCTGCTGAAAAGGTCTTCCCTGATCCTCCAATTCATATTAAGTTCCTTATTATGCAATCTTAGTGCCATGTCCTTTTACTTTATCTCCCCAAAGAAGTTTGACTACAAACAAAAACAAAAACAAAAGCAAACAAAAAAAGATTTATATGCAACCCTATTTACAAAGAAAGCAAATTCTCAGAAAACTATATAAAATCTTCGTGCTTTCTTAAATGGTCTGCTAGCATCCTTAGATTCTGGTTTTTTGATTGGGTGAAGTAACTCATTGATCTAATAACTTCACCTAAAAAGTTGGGAAATATTAGTTCTTACTGGGCTGTTCTTTTATACAGCATGATGATTTCAGAGTCATCTAATAGTACTTTCTAAGGAGCCAAACAGGTTTTGTGATCCTTGTAATACTCTGTGATGATGACTCATCATCATCCAAGGAGTCTATCCTATGACCCCTCCTTCCCCGCACACTCCCTCCCCCCCCCCCCCACACACACAGGAAAAGTTCAGGAATCAAAGGAGAGAATCTCCAGCTCTAGCACCCTGCCTCAGAGGCTGGGGTAGGACACTGGTCTGAGAGGACAAGATTTTTTTTCTATTTCTTTCTATAGTCCACTTTTCCATTCCCTTTTAATATTAATTGATAATGGACACTTATCTATCAAGAGCCTCCTGATTCAAAATCCAGATAATTATGTCTAATGGTTATACTTTCAGTCTAGAAATATCTGAAACCAACTCTACTAATGCTATTTATTCAGCAAAAACTGAACACTTGCCATGACACAAAAGCATGCAGGAACCCACACCTGACTGGTATATTCGTGGTATACAATATTGGTTCAAATTATTATATATTTGCTTCATGGCTGGTGTTTCCAGGTAAACCTCTTCATGTTTATTAGAAACCCCCAAATCAGCCATGGTGTGAGTTTGACAACGTTGAGCATTTTTAAACGCTTTAAGTATTCCCATCTGATTTAAACAAACAAACAGACAAACAAACAAAAAACAAAACTATTCAAAACCTTCCAAAACCCAAGTCAATACTTGGGGGGTTGATCTGCTGATGATATGCTCCATCTATCTGACAGCCTCTTTTTATGAGGCAGTGGAATGGAGAGATCCTACAGAATGACACTGCAGAGTTTAAAACACAAACTTCAGCCGAGAGAACACACAAGTCCGGTGCTCTCTCATGCCCCTGTGGACTCCGCTCCCTGACACCGTGCTGCCCAGGGTTAGGATTTGCATTGCATCACTACGTCGTTGCTTCAACAGACACAACAGTACAGACTTTGCACTTGTTCGTTATGTCAAGAAAATAGCCAATTAGATATGAGACACAAATTCAATAAGCTGCTGTGTGAGTGTTGAGAACAGATGAGTTCTTAACTAATTTTGATAAATTAATGCTTAACTCCATTCTTGTGGAAGAATATCTCCTAATTACATATTTCTATAGCTTTATTGGCCATGACATGATATACAATCAGAGGTGTCAATATATTCAGCGGGTATATATTGTATAGCTTGATGTTTGGAATGATATACATCTTATCATTGCCTGGTCATATTTTCACCAATAATACAGCAATGATTTTTTTAACCCCAAGTAAAAAGCTTTTTATCTCCCATGTGTTTATTAGTTATGTGCATTTGTATCTCTAGAAATGTGTTGGAACGTTATGGGAAAGTATATTAACTGCAATTTCTTTTTTTTGCAGAAGAGAAATTTGCCTCCCAAAGAAATAGGGAGAAAGTAATTTTCTCTATTTCCCCTACGTTCTTACTGCTCTTCCTATTAATCTTTGCTGCGAACATAACCTTTTCCATAGCCGTCATTCCTAAAATCTCCTGTGTTGATTTTGAAAACATATGACATGGTCAAGGAGAGAGGTCCAGGGCTATTGTGTGTTGCCAAAGAACTCCCTAGCACAACGCTCATTTAATTTCTTCCGTGTCTCTCAAAGAAATTGTATGGTCAATAATCATCTAATGTGAAAAAACCATAGTATAGAGCCTTTCACATGTCTGTGCTTGATGAGTATTTACGTATGAAATACTATTACCTGCTACTTTAAACTTCCATTGAGTTTCAATTTTCATGTATTTTTCATGTGTTGGGTTTTTATTTAATACAATGGGATGGAGCTGTACTCTCTCTGACCTTTCCTTCTGAAAATATGGAGAACCAGGTAAGTGGTCCTGAGAAGAAGTGGACCAACCACTAGCCACATTCCTCTACTTATCCAGCTGCCAGGCAAACATTATGTTCCCTGTGCTCCGCCGCTGTTCTCTTCCACCCCCAGAATACACTTGGTAAGATTTCACTCCAGCTGCCTGACCCTCTAACTCATTCCGGGGAAATGAATTCAAATTGCTTGAAAAGAGGCTGCCTCTTTTATCTTCCCACTGACTGACAAGCAACTACAAAGTTCTCCGACGGGATTCCAAGTTACAAGCTGTACTGCATCACGGCAACAATTCCCCCACTGGCGGGTTTTCCCAGAGGGCAGCATGTCAGAGATACCGCATTGCTTGCAAACGCAGCTGGGAAAGTGCACACTTCCCTCCACACTAAAAACCAGACATCAGGGACTATAAAACAAAGCTGTCCCTTTTCTAACAGCATTAGCCTTCCTAGAGACTCCTTGGAAGTCTGAGGCGTTCCCACGTATAATTATTTTCTTTACCTTCCCAAGAAAACAAATGCTGCTCTATCTTTTTCTTCCCCCTTGTAATTTTTATGAAACATCGTTTATTCTGGGAAGAAAGGCATCCAGAGAATCGGATTGTGTGCAAAGCTCTCTGAATTTCTCTAGGTAACCTTGAAAGATAGACTGCGTTTTCACGGTTTTTCAAGACTTTTTTTTTTTTTTTAAAGAGATTAATAGTATTTGAATGTACTGACAATCTAAAGCACTATTTCTGGTGACCGGCAACTCCTGGAGAAGGTAAGACTATTCTGGGTGCTGGTATTTTAAGGTAGTTAAAAATATGCCTTCATCTGGTTTAAACCCAAAAGTACTTCGTTCACTCGGGAAGTTTCAGTTCCTCTTCGCTTCCTTTTGTTTTTAGCTGGGAATCTATGCCAAGGAGCAAACACTTGATACTAATAGTGGAATGAGATACTGACCCCAATTATATAAAAGGAAGAAAAGTTTATGCTTAGAGAACAGTGAATAAGGGCAGCGATCATATTGATACATGTCTAGTTTTTCCATCCAGAAAAATCCCATTCTGTCTTTAAATTACACCCTCCCCCCCCGGGGTGTTACCTGAGAGGGAAGACTTCATGCTCCCTATCTTCTACCTTCAACAACCCAGTATCTTCCACTCCTCAGTACCTCCCAACCATGGTCTTTGTCTTGGTCACAAATAGTCCCGTTTACTTCTCTGACCAAGCCTATTTAGTTTCTGTATTTGTTCTGCAATATCTTTCTGATTTTGGTTTGTGTGATTACCACTGGCAACTATTGGAGAAGGAAACCCAGGGAAAACACGAGAAGGAAAATTTAACACTACACACATCATCAAAACGGTTCTCCTGGAAAATCACTGGAATTTACATCCACACCTTTTATCCTTCTGTAGGCTTCTACCTCAGGGCTTCTGACTCACCCCTCAGATGCCTTCTGTCCAGGCTGAACCAGCTGTGATTACTCCAACTGACTGCTTGGAACCTTCTGCTTTTTCTAGTCCTCTTTAAAGAAATTTTTGCAAAAATAATATGTATTTCTTGGAGAAAATTTAAAAGTTGAGTATGTGAAAAAGGAAAAATGAAGATAAACCATTCTTAACAACCACCCAGAGATAATACCTATGTGTCTGTGTATAAGTGTGTATATTATTTCCAAATTTCCATTTCCCTTTTTAAAAAGTCTTCAAAATTAATCGTGTTTTTATTTTTCAGGGCCAGCCATCTGTTCTTTCAAGAAAAAAGTACATTTTCTTTCTTTTCTTTTTTCTTTTCTTTCTTTCTTTCTTTCTTTCTTTCTTTCTTTCTTTCTCTTTCATCCCTTTCTTCCCTCCTTCCTTTTCTTTCCCTTCCCTACCCTTTTCTTCCATTCTTTCTTTTTAAAAGATTCCTTCCTGACTGAAAGTATCTACACTAGGAAAAAAAAATCTCCTAAAACCTTTTTCTTGTACGTTTCTATATTGAGGAAGATGAATTTTCAGGAACCAGTAAGATGATTTAATTTTACCAGTGTGAATTTATCAAATCACTTTATTTACTTATTCTTAAAATGATATTTCCATTTGCTAATGCTAAATGGTCATTTTCATTACCATCTTTTTTTTCTCCAAGTAGCCCACATTCTCTCTTTCTCAAATACTTCTATTACATGTCACAACACAAAATAGAGGATTAGGAGAAGGAGGCCCTTAAAGATGAAAAATTAAGCTGCCATTCAGTTTTTCAGGGCAGGTGAGAGTTAACAGTGCTCAAAGGATTGGGCAATTAGCACACCCTTGGTGCCTTGCCTTAGAAACTGAGACACAAAACAATCTGTCAGTTTATCAAGCAAGGAAGATCACTTCCCAATTCATTCAAAAGGGAGGATAATGAAGAATTAAACTATTCACGGAGGGCTCGGTAGTAAACGCTTAAGAAAAAGAGCAGGACGTGGTATTGTCTATTAAGAATAGGAACAGTGTAACGAATCTCAAGAATCTAGTCGTAAAGCGGTTGGTATTTGTAAAGGCATTCGATAGGTCCTCAGATTTTCTCTCCTTTAATAATATTGTTTTCTGTTTTCCTTCTTGACCATTAGGTGGCTTTATAATATTTATAGCTGAAAATATTTTTGAAACTTCATAAAATAATTGCATAAACAAATTCTCATCACACATTATTTTCACCTACCAGTTGGATAAAAAATTTATAATTTTAAAAGCAGTTTCACGTAGCCATATTTTTACTACTGTGCTGTCCATCATTTTAGCTTTTGTTCCTGAATTGACACATTTTGTGTATTAAAAAAAAATTCCACACTCAATATGTTTCCTAGGGAACTTTTAATAACCTGTTACTTCTAATTGAAATTTTAAGTTAATTTATATATGTGAAGAGAAAAAAAATATGGAAGATGTTGTAAGCTGATCTCTGGGAGTTGATATTCACCTGTGCAAGGTGAATAAAGCACTCTTGAGAGCCATTGAACAAAGTACTTACTCGAGGTCAGTAAATGGTACTTGTAGACCCTAGAAAAATCTAATTTGCATTATATGTTCCTCATAATTGAATGGATGTTTCAAATCAGGTAGAATCCCACAGAACTAAGTGCTACTTCTCACTTTTATGGTAGACGTTAAGAAAAGGCAGAAAATATATTCTAATATATCCCAGTGTGGGTTGGGCAATCTGTTAATTTTTGCCATTCACATTTGTTTGTGATTGTTCTGTCATTCTCTCAGTATGTTCTCTAACTCAAGTTGTTCTAATCACTGGGGCAAAGGGTAAGGCTCTGTGTTTCCAAAATCTTCCCCCAGTTAGCTCTATTGCACTCGTTACACCAACACCTGCTTTGTCTCTTGCCTCACACACTTGAGAATGATCTGGCTAGTTTGCCTGTCATATCTTCGCTATTTGTCTGCAAATTCTATGGGGGCAGAGATCTTTCATGTCCAACCTTTGGTGCCATTTTATACACTTCATATTTGATTTATTAAAAACTAGTTGACAGTCTAATTAATCAGGTTACTATTTTCCACCTGGTAAAATTTCTGTGCTTTAGGGAAAATGACAACAAACCCTAGTAACAAAAAAGGCACAGATGCTCATTGCAAGCGAAATGAAAGACCACCCAATAGACATAAATATTTGAAAGTCTGCCTTTCTGAACGCAGGTATCTGACAGTAAACTCAAGGTATCATTTGAAAAAGTAGCTCTTTTAATAAAAGTTAATTTTATTTTATCAATTTAAGTTACTTAGTTATTCATATATAATTGACATATTATAATTTATATTATATATAGTTATAAAATAGCAATAAATAAATTTAACAAATATGCACAAGTTCTATGTGAGGAAAACTTTAAGCTTTTGTGAGAGACACAGAAGACAAATAGAAAGTATAAACGTATTATTGATCAGAAAAGCCCAACATCATAGAAATATTGATTCTACCTAACTTAACCTATAAATTCAATCATGTCCTTATAAAAATAGCATCAGGACTTCTGGTGGAAGCAGCCACTTAACAATATTGCTTGAACGAATATAAATAAGGAAAATAGGTAGGAAACTTCTTTAAAATAAAAATAGTGATGGAGACTAGACCTATCAGACATTAAAATACATTCCACTGTGTTAATCAATAAAATACTACAATAATATAAATAAAGGCACAGATCTGTATAGACATATTTATAGATAAATGTGGAAATTTAGGACTTTTTAAGATGGCAATTCAAACCAGTGGGGGAATATATGGATTATTTAATGAAAGGCTTTGAGACAGTGGGATATTTGGGGGGAAGAAAGGGTTTTGATCCACACATATTATAGGCATTAAAGTGCAGGAAAAGACAATGCAAAAGGGACAATCTGCGGTCGGCATCGCAGCTCACATAAAGGGCTCCTAAAACTCAATAGAACAGTGGGCAAAGGATACAAATGGGGTATTTGTCAAAGAAGAAATACAAAAGGTTTTTAGACATACTCAGGTAAGTCCAAAAAACTCCTAATGAGAGAAAGGCATCCTGAAGATACTATCAGATGCCAGTTTTAACATAATCAGATGGGCAATATGCTCAGAGAATGTGTCTGTAGAGACACAGGCACTCTCACGGGTTTCCCATGGAAGCAGAAGTTGTGTGGCATCCATGGAGTGAAAGGTGACAATATCTTACAAAGTTACAAACTCACATTTCCTTTGACCTGACAGATCATTTCAAGGAATTATCACACTAATATACTTGCAAACATGTGGAATAGCATACCTGTATCTTTACTCATTAAGACATTCTTTGAAATTCCAAAAGATTGGAAACCACTAAAATACCCACTTAATAGGGAACTGGTTAAACGAGTGAGGGCACAATCTATACAATTGAGTACTATGAAGTTGTATAAAGAACAAGGAAGTTCTTTAGGTACTGGTGTGACAAGATCTCTAAAACTATTACATAGAAAAAAATAGCACATTGCAAAATAGTGTGTACAATTTGGTATCATTTGTGTAAACTATTGTATGTGTGGGATGAAGAATATATCTATGTTTGCAAGTGAGGAAAAATATATTTGTTTGTATATACATCGAATGTTTCTAGAAAGGATATAAGAAATGGAGCACATTGGTTTCCTTTGAGATACAGAATAGTTTGGACTCTTTAAACTGCTTATTGTTTTTTTATGTGTTAAATATTGATTAATGATTCTTCCTGGTCAGAAGAAAACGCCTTTAAGTAATAACGTGTTGATATGCACTGCCTATTTCGTTGTTTCAAAATCTAACATTGACTTCGTGAAGTTTGTACTTCAAGATCTAAGTTGACATGTACAATAGAATCCTGCGTATCTTACAAAGACAGCCCGATATATTACCCTGCAAAATAGTAGCCTGGCTACATGCACGCTTATTTTGAAGGAAGGTTTGCTTCTGACCAGCAGGATTTGCCTATCTTATTCATTCTAACCACCACCTTTTTAGTAACCATCACAGAAAAAGATGAAATATAGTTGTTCATTATGTCAAGGAAATAACCAATTAACTATTAGACAATTCAATAAGCTTTGTATAAATCTAGTGAACAGATGATATCTTGAGTAAGTTTGATGAATTAATGTTTAATTCGTTTCTCGTAGAGCCATGAGGACTGTCTCCCCTCCCCCCATCCCCTGTGTAAATGTCACCTAGCTGCTGATGGGTGTCAGGACAGGACAATATTTGAAATCCTTTACTTAACACTGGACACCAGAGTTCCAGTGACAGTGAACCAATGAAATGAATTTCCTGGGGTCTGTCCCAAGACGATCCTTTTGCTTCCAACCTCACCCCCTTCCAACCCTAGAGTTGAATGCACACCGCCAAACTCTTTAAGTCAAATCTTGTAATTGCTTCCAATTTGTCTGTTTTGCTTTTGGCAATTAACAAACTGAAATGTTATCATGAAGGAGTTCATCTCATTTATAAGACCAGGTTTTCCCTCCACTAAAATATGCAGGCACTCTGTTCTTTATTACCAGCAGGAGATAAATGGCTGGTTTTCGTTGCTGAAGAATATATAATGGTTAAAAAGTCACTTTTTTCCTCCAGCTCTACATAAATCACAGAACTAGTCAATATTTAATAATGCTTGCCTTGGTCTGGAGTCCCTTGATCACCCCTGTCATGTGTAATAGCTCCCTCTCCGATATCTTTGACATAAAAGCCCAGCTTTACTGCAATACTAACATGTAGAGGGTCATTACGGATCGACATTTACCTTAATCTGTGACTGCCAACCATGAACCGATAAATTCCAGCAGATTCCACTGGGAGAAATCAGTAAACTTCTCAGTGGAAAGAACTGAAGGAAAATTCTGCCGAGAACAGAATACATTTTCTACAAGGGCTGCTCTGCAAATGGGTTCTGACTTTTGAAAGTTCTCTTGCTGCGCAGCTTTGCAACATTTAATACCGTTTTGATGGTTTGAGAGACGGGATGACAACCGAAGATGACATGACTTAGAAGGCAAGCAGAAATTTTCTCTGCAAAAACAATGCAAGATTAAACACAAGGGGGAATATGGCTCTTGCATTATTCACCCAGCTGCCTTGGAGAAAATAGCTGGGCTGTCATGGGTCCGGCCTAAATGTTGCTTCTTTTTTTCAAATCGATCATCACTCCTTCACCTCATAATCTTACAAGTGCTTCACAGCAGAATACATCTAAGCCCTGATTGCATAAAAGAGGGACACACCAATCTTTTGAGGTGATAACCTCAAACTCTTTCACTCAACTTGCTGCACATTTGCTTGCCAACACAGTACGCAAATTACAACAGTCTTCATGTTCAGAAAAGTCTTTCCTTACTTGTTTTACACATTGAGGGTATGATTAAGCCCTGCAAATAGCTACAAACAGTTCAGAAACAAACGGCCTTAGAGCCTGGGGAACATCATTTTGTTAACAGTGTATGTGATTATAGCCACATTATTGCATATTGGTTACCAATTTAAAAAGAAACGCTGAAAATAACTCCTTTCAAAAATAGTACGGCCGCTTCTGAAAATTATAGAAGCAAACACTTAAAAAATAAAATTTAAGTTTCCAGTAGAATATACACCTGTGTTTTTCTATGATAAGGGGTTGCTTAAAATAAACTCCTACCTAACCACACCTAACCTAACTTATTGATACAAATAAGTAAGACAGACTCAGAAGACAAGGCGACCTAAGAGAGAAGGAATGTTTCACAACCATATTGCACCATGTTTGATAAGCATAGTGTCTGATCTGGAAAAATGTGAGGTTTCAAGATTTATCCTCTTACAAGTTTTGTCTAAACATGGTAAAGTCAAGAAAGATACATCGATTGCTTCTGCTAAGCAGAACAATCTTTATCAGAAGTAAGGTTATTACTATGAAAAGTGCTAACAAAATGCATAGCTAAACAGAGCAATTGTTTTATGCATTTGCAAATGTACTTCTATTACAAGTTTCAAGGCTGTTATTTCCGTTTTGTAATGATGTTCTAAAAATCAATCTAAATCCTGATATTTAATAAAGTATATGGTACAGTGCCAAAAGTCAAAGTAAAAAAAAAATCAGTTTTTGATATTACTTTCAAGGAGCCCAATGCTGTCTAATCTATGTCCAATTAATATCCTGGAACATATACCAACATAGTTTAGAAATGGCAAAATAGTCACAAAAAATCATTTATTTAAAATGGACTGCAGACTTAATGTTCAACTCTCTGCCTAAATAATGTGTTAGGTTTTCATTTATTAAGCAAGGGGAACGGATATAGAATGTAAAGTACACTGGTCTTTCTCCAGTTTAAGTATGCATCAGAATCACCCAAAGTGTTTGTTAAAACAGAGTGCTGGGCCCCACCTCCAGGGTTCCTGAATCAGTAGATTGGGTTGGGGGCTTGAGAATTTGCCCATCCTACAGTTTACAAGATGAAGCTGTCACTGCTGCTCTGGAGACCACACAATGAGAACTCTGCCCTAACTCATCAATATAGGCTATTTTTAAGGAAAATACGGAAATTAAAATCTGTATCTAAAAGAAAGATGTCAAAAGAAAATAAATTGTTTTCTACTCATATTACAGTTTAAAAATTGGAGGTACCCGAGTCGGTGGGGGGGTGCTCAGTCGGTTGAGTATCCGACACTGGATTTGGTTCAGGTGGTGATTCCAGGGTTGTGAGATCGAGACCCAACTCAGACTCCACACTGAACAAGGAACCATGGAACTTGCTTGGGATTCTCTCTCTCTCTCTCTCTCTCTCTCTCTCTCTCTCTCTCTCTCCCTCCCTCTGCTCCTTTCCCAGCTCGCTTTTGATCTCTCTATATATATAAAATAAAAAAATAGATAAAAATTAAAAAAATGATAAACAAGTTACCTTGATCTGCATAGAAAACCCCAGTGAAAAGGACTGAGTATGTTAAATGTCCATTAGGGTGAAAAGGTGCCTCCCATCTGACGTGGGCTTTCCGGGATCCCTCTGTTTTGACAAACACATTTACTGTTCCGTCAGGAGGAGCTTCTAGAGTTCGATTTTCCACCTGTGAGTATAAAAAGATTTATTTTTGTTTGCAAATAAAATAAGTGCATGCTTCACTTTGAGCATATTTCTTCAAAGAATCTCTTCTCCTGTGAAGTAAACTATTTTGACAGTAGCATCTTGTATGAATACTTCATTTTGTCAGCAGGATCAAAGCATACCTCATGTTTTCTTCCTCCTGCTGTTAAAGCTTAGAATTTGAGCTTCTGACCAAGGCAGTTGTTTGTGAATGTTTTCAGAATATGAGGATCAGCTCACACTGTGATTGCACTGATAGCCGTGTGTATCCATAGACTACTTCTAGGACCGCTTAGAAACAATTTTTATGCTATTGCAAAAGAGAAGAATGCATGAGGTCTATTTTCATAGGTTCTTGACTGGAGTGGTAGACTTCTGGGCTTTGCCAAAGGCCATTCCAACTTCCAACGGTATGCACGCATACTCCCGCACGTGCGCGCACATGCACGCGCGCACGCACACACACACACACACACACACACACACACACACACAGAGTTCTCTGAGCTGTGTTGCTACCAGATACTTAAAGATGGTATCATGCCAGACATCAAGAAATAAATGTGCCTGAGTGATTCCATCCCTAAGGTATAACCACAAAAAAAAGTTGAAAATTTCATTAATATAGTGTTAAGAAACCTATACAGAAAAGAGCAAAAGATGACTTAAAGAGAAGAACTTTGAAATAAAATGTAATCCCTAACTGCACAGGGGCCAGGAAGATTTTAGTAGCTAAATCGAGAAAATGACTAGATGAACCAGAGGATGATGAAAGTGGCAAGAAATTAGAAAGGGATTCAGAATATGTTGGCCTCTTCTAAGAACTGGCTTAAATTTGTTAACTAATCACCACAACCTCATAAGCATCACTCATAAATGTTTGACCTTTTAAGGTTTATTGAATATGTTGATAATTTTGACCTTATTCTTAAAGTACAGGCTCATGCCTCACAAGAAGGTGATCAAACACGAAATCCTTAGGCAGGCAAATATTCTCAATTATGAAACCTTCATTTGTTAGGGCGAATACACTTTCCCAATTATGAAAATAAATGTGAAAAAGACAGAGTGTTAATTTTTAATAAGTATGAGGTCACGACATGTTTTATTTTCATCTGAGAAAGGCTATGGGGTTCTTTAGATCTATAACTCCTACTCATTATTATTATTTTTTTTTTAGTCTAATAGCTAGGTACAAAAAATGGTAAAGAAACTTGACTGGAAAAATATCAATTCATCATTTTAATATTTCATAACAATGCAATTGCTTTCATTATGTCTATGTATATAATTCAAATTATTGCATAGAAAATGATTTTAAAAGGGTTCCAAGTAAAATGAGATTCAGAAGTTGAAGAATTAAGGGCAATTCCAGATAATTATATTATTATCCTCAAATATCTGGTTAATTCAAAATGATATATTTTAAAAATTTCGTTAAGTATCTGGATAAATACCTCAGTTTTTATGCTACATTAAATTTGGCAATTGTACTATTTTGCTTTGACTCAATCTTTAAAAAAAAATTACTTACTATTTATCTACCTTGCCTTAAAAAAGAATGTGAAGGAAAAGATATAGTGGAAGGCCAGCTTGGCTTTTACCTGGAAGCCTCCCTTGACACAGAAAATAAAAATTTTTTTGAGAACAAATGCGCAATGAAAACATACAAACATTTTAATAAAATTTTCATCCTTAATAAAACTCTTACCATGTACCAGAAATCGTTGTGTAAATATTTCATTTAAAATTTTACAGCAATCCCTTTTAAAGTGGGTGCTTTTTTTCACCTGTTGTAATAGTCGAAAATTCTGAGGTTTCATAGAAGAAGTATGTTTCCCAAAGAAGCACAGGGAATAATAGCAGGTTTAGGGTAGATTTCCCATATAGGATTTTCTTGTGAATTGCATATTGCCATTAAGATTTAAATGTCCTAAATAACTAATTTGTTTCTTTGTGAAAAATAAATGTGAAAAGGTGAGTATGTGTGTATGTTCGTTTAGGTGTGTTTATGTGTAGAAATATACTATCATCAAGAAACCAAAGCAGCTTTTTAACCGTATCACACTGCAGTGACCTATAGTTTCACATTTCATCCTTAAAAGGGTCCTTGGAGAATTGAATCCAATGAATGTTCCAAGGCCAGACACAGTCATAAAATTCCCAATCTTAGACTCCACTAGGGTTGTCTAACGTTGGCTAAGTGGGGAAAAAAAGAAAAAAAAAGCCAAGTGATTATCCTATGGACAAATTCAATGCATCTTATTATAGAGACACAAAACGTGAAGGGTTTCTCTCTAATCTAATTCAACAATATCATTGAAAGCAGAGAAACCTTTTAAAAAGTAATTCTCTGTTGCATTTTCTGTTAATTTTTCATTATCTCCAACATTAATAAAACCCCAATTACTGGATTAAATTTGACAATACCTATTAGCATCTTAAAAGTAGGATCAAAAGCATTATAAATTGTTTTTAACACTGATTTCTTGAAGAGCCAAATACACGTGTAAATGAATGAGAACTGAACTTGAAGATGGGTATAGAGCAGTTCATTCTTAATCACAAACAACAGGTCACAAACTTAGGCTAAAAACAAAACACATTGAGCTAATATTGCATTAAAATGGTAGAAATATGGGATATATGTATGCATTTTTATCTTTTAAGTATTCTATTTTATAGACTTTGTCCTTTTTACAATTTTTTCCCTTTATTATATCAACTTGCCAATTTTGAGGGTGACCCATACTACGTTCAGGACCAGAGCATATCTGTCACCAAAAACAGAATAGTATTCCCTGCATGCATGAAAAATAATGATAATAAATATATAAAAGATGCAAAATAAACAGGCTTCTCTTTCTAAAATCCAAGAATTATCATTTAAAAATGCTGTGAGGTGAGCAAAAGTTTGATTCTCAAAACTTAATTTGTCAATTTCTGCCAGCAAAAGATTTAAAAATAGAAACCATGACTTTTTTTTTTATTTCAACAAAACATTTGTTATAACATTGGGCTTGAGATAAAGAATACCCTTAAGTGATGTAAGTATCTGAATCTGTATTATCCTTCACGATTGTGGTAGATATCCAGGGAGATTTGGAATATTCATGTATGTAATCTCTTCAGGGTACAGTATGTACTGTAACTGGTACAAAAATATTTTAGAAATCACTCGAAGACCATAGGTTTTAACTTCCTGGCAGCATATAGTTGACTTGTTCTAAATAAAGACGCTGTTCAATCCCAGTGATTAGAGATGGATCATTGACTTGGGAAAAGCATTTGCATACTGAGCATATGATAAAAAAAAAAGTACCAAGAGGAGAAAATAGCTGCGCTTTACCCCAGGACTGAGTCTGGAATGTCTGAGGCCATGGCAGAGCAGGTTTTACAATCCAATTCTGTTTTCCCCCTTCCCATCAGGGCATTGTGGCATTTGATTTCTTAAGGTTAACATCGCCCACTGTCTTACCTGCACCGGCTGCAGATCAATAACCATGTCCCCCTTGTTTAAAGTTGCCAGAACATCAAGGGACAGTGTGGGAGCCAATTCAGTAGCCAGAACCAATTTGCAGTTTGTATTTTTGAAAAAGTCTAGGTTTCGAGCTCATGTAAAGTGTGCTCATGTTTCTTTTTCTTTTCTTTTGAATGGAGAAGAAAAGCTGGCCTATTGCCATTCCTGCTTTTAAGAGTAAGTAACCATCAGAGGGTCTGAGCTATAAAATACTTAATGGCAATAAAGACTACAGCTCAGCTCCACCGATAGATGATGTTAGCAGTTTGGAAGGCAACCAATCTTTGCAACGAAATGGGAGGTGTGATCAAAAATAAGGAAGCCAAAATTAAACTGTAGAGCTGTTTTTCAAGGTAATATTTATATAATACACTCTTCAATGAAGACAGAGTGCATTAAAATGATAGAGCATTAGCAAACATTGCCAAAAAATATCTAAAAGTAATGAGCATTTCCCTTAAAAGAAGCTAAATCTAATTAAGGAAAATGCACAAAACATAAAATGGGATGTTTTGAACCTAAAGAATGTCATGCTAGTCTATGACAATTATGTACTATTGAGTTTTAAAAATTATATAAAAAATAAAGAGCACAATTTGTCAATCTCTTAACTGCTAATGAAGTATAGATATACACTATAGATTTCTGAAATGTGGATATCAAAAGCTAATATCAATGCAATTTTAAATACTGTTCTTTGAAACTATATCACATTAATGATATAAATATATTTGATTCTAAGAGATGAGGCAAGCTCAACCTTTTAATTGATTGACCTACTTGCTGGGCGGTAATGTTGCCATATTTTGGCAATTATGGACTTTTAATTATTTTTACTTTTTACTCATAACTTACTTAGCTGTTGAGGCCATTATTAGAGAGAAAAACATCTACTCAAAATAAGTCACCCAATTAAACAAAATTGTATGTATTTCTGCTAAAGTGGCCAACTTGCCTTTAAAAATGTCAGTGAGATATAGATTTTGTCCTTCACTAGACCTATGGGCGGTCTTGAAATTTATGTTGAATATAAACTCTTTCTTACTAACTCTTAAGTAAAATTTTATAAAAAGAACATCTCCTATCCTGCTTGAAAGCCTAGCTGTGCAGGGAGTGAGTCACCACCACTTACTTCTTCCTTGATATTCCCTGTCATCTGACATTCGGTACATTCCCAGAATGTAAATGCACATACTCACCAGTGGGCCCAGAGCACAACCTTTGGCCGTGCATGCTTGGACTCTGAAGGAATGTAAGCTCCAAGGAGCAAATCCATAAGCATGACAGCTGAGTTCTGAGGAATTGTGAATTAATATACCATCTAGATATAGTCCATAGCTTGTGATAACACCTGGGAAGACAATAATTGGCTTTTAGTGTGACTTACGAGACAACAGCAAAGAATGTCTTAAGAAAGCAAGCACTTACTGATGGGATTTCTAATTTCATGGAATTACTAAACTACGATATCTGGTATTTTCCCTGGTCTAAACCCTGTCTCTTTCGGAAGGATAAGACAGGCATTAAACCCTTAAATATCAAAGTGTTAAGCTGATTAGTAGAGAGACAGAAATAGGACCTAAGAGTCCCAGTATGGACTCTTCCTACCACATCATGTTAGCTACTACCGTCTGCGTTCCAGATCAAATATGAATAGATTAAGTACATTTAGAATTTTTATTGCTTTCTAAAATGATATCCTTAATCGATATGCTCTAGAAGTCAAATGACCTTATTTGTTAATGCATTGTATATTACTCAGGATATGTCAAGCACTGTTCTAAGCACCTGTTGTATATAAACTCCTTTTTGACCCTCTCCTAGCAGCATTACCAGAAGAGAGGCAGTGTTATTATCATCACCATTTTATAGATGAGGAAATCCAGACACAGACCTATTAAGTAACTTGCTCAAAGTCATGTAACTGGCAAGTGGTGGAGTCAGGATTTGAATCTGGTCAGGAAGTCTGGCTCCAGAACCCATGCCCTCAACTACAATATTTCATAACCTAAACATAAAAGCCAGGCACAAATCGCACAAATTCCATTCATGGGACAAACATGAATGTTTTGGAGAAACTATGATTTGCTGTTTGTAATGATCAATTAAATTTATATCAGAAGGAAAGTTATGTGTCTTTTCATGAAATCAACTAGTAGAGATATAAGAAATTACATGGTTATTGAATATAATCATTTGAGTTATTCAATCAACATATTTGCATTTTAAAGGAAGATAGGAATCTATGTTCACTGGAATTACAGAATCCCCAAACTGATGAAGCATTATACTATGAGAAACAAAATTTTGCTTACGTGCCCAAATCAGAACCTCTTTCAAAGTAAAATTAATTTCACAGTGGTATTTAATTGCTTGACTATAGGATCCTGAAAGCAATCTTGACTCTTCCTCACCTGTGTATTTCTAGACCTCAGCACCATGCCAAAAACATAGTAGGCACTTAATATCTATTGATTGAATTAATAAATTAATGAACATGCAGCATAGTAAAAGTATCAGCATCCAATATAGAGGGAAAATGTAAGGCTACAGGAAAGACAGATACCTAGCTACCTGAAATATGAAAGGAGACTTGGTAAAAAGATGATATTAAAAAATAGCTCCAAGATAGAAGATTTGGAGAAGGAATGAGTTTTGAAACAAAAGATTCTAGTAAAGTCAAGGTTCCAAAGAATTAAGCTGGCTTCCAGGATGCCTCAATCTTAGACTAGGAACACCAGATTTGGTCTCATTAATGTCCTGAAGGATGATCAAACCTTCACCCATCAACACATCAGGGAAAGCATTACTGGTGGGACCATGACACCAGGAGCTTTTCACCAGTGTCCGTCCCATTCTCCTGGGAGGAAATTGCTCACTTCACAAACCTGCTCACGATGTTCGGCAGCACCATCATCTACAAATTTCTAGAATGCTGCACTCATTGTTGGGCTATCCTTCATAACTTTGCTTTTGATATGAAAATCAGTTTATAACAAGAGAAGTAAGGTGTGAGCTAACACCATAAAAGTTACTAATCTTACAATATATACCATCAACCTGTACCCTAAGATATTGCTGGAACAGCCTACTGAGACCTACATTATAGCCTAGGCTGGGTGATAATGCCTGTGGATTTGGGGGGAGGGGTGGTTCCTACAGGATGCTGCATCCGATTTTAACTAGGGGGTCAGTATTTGATGCTGGCTTTTCTTTAGTGAGAAATATAAAAATGAAAATCAAGAGAAGGTCCTCAGAGTGTTTCCTCTCACTATTACACTTAATAACCTACAGAAAATATTTTTGCTTTCTCTAGCCACAAAGAGGAATACTATGTTGCGGGCTGCAATTTAGATACCACTAAATTGGAAACTGAGAACATTACTTGGCAATTTGGGACCCTCATGCAACTACATCAACAGGCAAGAAAAAAAAATAGTACATAGAAATTAGCTTCCTGCTGCACACTGACACTAAGCCATGTAAACCTTTTAGTAATGAAGGTTCAGGTTGCCTTACTAGGTCAAAAATCCTAAACAGATGAGCTACTGGCCGAGGGCAAAGGGAAGAAGTCATAAATATCAACTGTGATCTTATGCTAGTTATGGAAGTGAGAACTGTAGGTGTTACTATGCCTTATTTTTGCATATTACATAAAGATTTGTACATAATAACGAATTTTCTCTCCTCCTTTTCCCTACTGATTTATATAAAGAAAGTTAGTGGGTATTCATTCTATCTTAGTTTTTAAGTTGCAGACAATCCAAGGGGTGTGTCTAAATTCAAGGGGGAATTCACACTACCCAGATGGGAATATGGTGACAGAGGGTGAGAGCATTTGCATTGTACAAAGCACAGTAGGATGTCAGGCAGAAGCATGTAGTGATTACTGCTGGTCACAGAAGGTAATGGAAGGAAGAGGAATGTGTACGGGTGCTGACTAAGCTGGTTATTCATCAAATTCATCTACCTACATCCCCACATCTACGGTCTGCTCTGTATGCTAAGCCTAAGAGCCCATGCTCTACATTTGCGGCCATCTTGTTTGTTGGTTTCCTCCTTGATTTCACAATGGGAGGCACTGCAAGGAGGGCAGGAACAGGACGAAAGAAAATGTCCAGCTTCCAGTTCCGAGAGCTGAGGCTTTCGCTGACTGTTGTGAGGTCAGCAGAGGGGCAAAGCAGCTGTGGCCTCAAGCAGTCTAGGCAGCAGATATGTCTCTTCTGCATTTCCAGCTTCTTCAGTAGTGGACTCTGGCTGGCACTGGAGCTCAGGCTGGGGCAGCGCCTCTTGTGGGTTCAAGCATCAAATCAGCAAATCCTGCGGCTAGCAGTTGCTGAGGCAGACTTGGAAGCCAGAAGATTGGGGAAGTTAGCAGCTCTCTGCAAATCACCTGTTTTGCTTCTACAGCCTTTCCAACGCATTTGTAACCAATTCCTTATATTAAATATAGTCTGTCTTGAGGTGCCTGGGTGGCTCAGTCAGTTAAGCACCTGACTCTTGGTTTCGGCTCAGGTCATGGTCTCATGATTCGTGAGTTCGAGCCCTGCATCAGGCTTTGCACCTACAGTGCCCTGTGGTGCAGAGCCTGCTTGGGATTCTCTTTCTCCCTCTCTCTGCCTCTCCCCTACTTGTGCTATCTCTCTCTCTCTCAAAATAAATGAACATAAATAAATGAATAAAGTCTTATTTCTAGCCCATTTTCTGTTTTACTAGGTAGATCTTGGTCAGTACATCCTTTAGGATTAAAGTTGTTTATATTTAAATGAGCTAATACTTTTGAAATAAAGCTACTGCTCTGGCTCCTTTTCCCTTCTGAGGATAACTTTGTATGCGAGCCCTATGGCTACACAAGAAAAAGTACAGCTGCCAACATCTGTTTTCCTTTATTCTAGTATGACTGTCTGTGAGAACTCTGAGAATCCTTACAGAGAGTATTCAATTTACTGCCATTTAATACTTGACACACAAAAGCACAAGTGAATCAAAACTAAGAAATGTAAGATATATAGTGTAAAGCCAGTCACAGAAAATTTAAGAGAAGAAAAATGGATAAAATCACAGTAATAATAATGATAAGAAATTATGACGGGCCAGGCGTTCTGCTAAGCAATCACTTAATCCTCACCAAAAAAATCTTCTGTGCAAATAATGTGTTGCAGAAGCTCTTAAAGAAATTGTGAGACCCTTGAAATGCTATCTGCTTGACCTGCTTCTCAACAATGAGATAGAAAGTACCCAAATCAATATTTCCGTTTTCTTACATAATTGGGGAACAGGGAATTTCTTTTATGCTAGGATTATGTGCATAATATCTCATTTATCTGACCTATTGGGAAATGACATATTTCATAGAAGTTAATTTTTTTATAACTAAATCTCATTCCTTAAGTACAAACTTTAAGAATCTTAACCATTTTTAAAGGAAATCTTTGTAGCAAGGACTCCACAGTACTTACCTGTGTTCCCACACAGACTATAATGAATATAATTGAATCATCTTGTGATGACTCAATCTGTGCATTATGGACATCAAAGACTATATTCTCTAATTCAGTAACACCCTCAGGGACTGATGAGATATGGGGTACTTCCTTAGGTTTCACCCTTCACATCACTCTGTGGCTGTACTTAATCCATTCTTGTGCCTGCTTTTTGAGTTCCTCCTCCTTCCTCCCTCACTGACAGTCTCTCAAAAATTTCTTCTTTGTTTTGTCTACCTGACTCGAGCAAGCCAACCCCTAGCAAGCTATGCTAAGAAACTAGATAACCATGACATCTGGAACTATGGATAAAGAAATAATAGACAGTTACTAAAAGAAGGGCTTAGAGTAAGATGAGTACATGGAAAATGAGCTGAGAATAAAATTAAGTGAGATTTGTGACAGTTAATTCAACTGCTCAGAAACTTTTTAGTATCTAGGATGCATCACCTTGAGAGGTGGGTAAGACTGAAGTCCATCTTGCGTGCAGGTGAGATCTCACACACACACACACACACACACACACACACACACACACACACAATACTGAGTTACCCACTATTCTGTATGTAACCACTATTTGACAGCATTTGTAGGAAGAGTTAAAAAAATCAATTGTAGATCCAAATTGTAGAATCCAAGTATACACTGGGTGAGGATAGTCTAACCTTTAAGTCATATTGGAGACTTTCCTCTCCCTCCCCAACCAAACCAACGCCATTACTGAGACTTATAGACTGTACATTCCCAATTGGTCTTCACCTATCTCCATACCCACGGCCACGGAGTCCAGTCTACCATCATCTCATACCTGAAAATAATAGCCACCTACAAGTTCTGATGCATTATTCATGCTCCCGTACAGTTCATTCTTCGCACTGCAGACAGAGGGCCATTTTTCAGAACACATATCTGAACATGCCCCATGTAATCAGTGATCAATCAGGCCTTCTCTGCGTACTAGGAAGATGAGAGTTTCCCACCCCAAGATCAGGAAGCCGGGATCAATGTAAACATGTTGCGAGGGTGGAACAGACCTGTGATGCTGGTCTCTCTGGGTTTTCTGCCCTAGCATCCAGGTCTCACCAGCTAATCACCGTATCTCAAGGTCAGGCCAAAGTGGGATACCATATGATTTAGAGCTGGTGTCTACATTTGCCACACAAAGGAGCCTGAGACAAGTGCATTTCCTTTGATCTGGTTTGGGTAAGGCCATTAACTCTAAATTCCTGAGTTAAGAACATACAGCCAAACTTCCTGGTAAATTTGTAGACAATAAGAGATGCAATTTGAAAATAACGATCCATTTCTTACCAAGATATGCAGGCAGATGTCATCACTTGTCCTCATTAGTAGACTTTTTGATGTAAATAAAATTAGTATTATATGAAATATTGTATGATTCAGTTCTAAAAACATACATTTAGTAAATAATAAGTATAAAATATGCACTAAGACAACAATTTGCATTGACTTCAGATTCCCAAGGTGTATTACAATAACTAATGAATATAATCCAGTGGAAATTTTAAGTGAAGCCTAAGGAGACACTTCTTTGAGTAGAATACACGACACAGATGAGTAGCTTTGGGAAAACTAAAATGCCAGGTTCTTAAAATGCTGTGTAAGTGTTTTTGAAATTATAAAACACCTTATTACTTAAAAATATACTGAACACTTACTTTGAATCAGACAATAGGCTATATGCTTTATGTGAATTATTTCCATTAACAACACCAAGAAATAAGAAGTGTTATTTGCCTTGTTGTAGAGTTAAGGGAAGGGAGTCTTAGGCTATTTCCCAAGGTCACGCAAATCATTATCAAATCAGGGTTGGAACCTGACAATCTCATCCCCCTACTGCCCCTGTTCCTCTTCATTTGCAGCCTAACTTTCTCTACTAAAATATTTAGGAATTCCTCTCAATTTAAGAACTGATGAACACATTCTGGCCCTAAAAGCAACTCAGTTGAGCCTAACTGAAAAATAATATACATGTATCGGAAGTCCATTCCTGAAAGGTACAATACTTGGTACTTTGGGGGATAGAAAGGATAAGAAATAATATCTGGATTTATAGAAGTAAGAAAAGGGTTAAACACAGGTCTAATTAAACAAAAATTCAAGAGTTGAATAAAAGTGATAAGTGCCACAAAAACGTTATGCCCAACAAATGGCGTAGACATACAGGAACTTCAAGCAGGGGCAATCACTGGGCTACAGTGAGTCCTAAAAGCTTTTTAGAGTAGCTGGGCCTTCTGTACAAAACAGCTGGGTCTACCATGGGTCTTCTGTAAAAGGTGAAATGTGAAAAGGTCATAGCTCAGGAAGATGTTCTTGGTGGGAACATGGCATTTACCAATGCCTGGAAGCAAGAAAGCGCAAGGTACAGTAAAGATATCCAGAACAGATCAGTGTTTTGTTGTTATTGTCGTTAACTGGTTAAAATCTAACAGAAAATAAGCCTTCAAAAGGAGGTCTGGGCCTTGAATGCTCCCCCAAGGATTTGGGATTTTATGATGCACAGGAGAACCATGGACATCTTGGTGTTCTGACCAGGGGCAAATAAACGTCATATTTAGAAGAATTAATCTAGAGTCGCATGAATTGCAAATGATTGGAGTAGGGAAGACCATGGAGGTGGGGTAAAGAAGGGCAGCTAAATATCTCACAAAGAGAAAAATAATTTTTAAAGGCACCTTTTCCTGAATATATAGTAACTAGTTGTAACTGAGGCAGGGATGTGGGAATACCACATGGAAGCAGCAGTGTGGAATTCTAAGACAGAAACACCTTTAACAGTTTTACATACTTTTTCTTCTTTAATATAACAAATTTATGACACTTAGGGCTGAGGTGGATTAGACTGCAGTATGGTGTAACAGGTCACGAGTCAAAAAAGAAGAGGGTCTCTCTACCTCATTCTGAGATGGACTGTGAAGTTAGCCGTGAAAAACTCACAAAAGCCTGCTACCAAAGAACTAACTTACTAACTTACGCTACTGGCTAAAGGAGGTTCTGTCTGTCAGTTGGAGGGTTGAAAAAAAAGTCACCCCTCTGTTTTGTACCAGTGACAAAATCATAGTTGTGATAGTGCACTATGCTTTTGAAAGATGATGCCTTTTGGGAAAAGTGGGCAAAGGTCAATGAGATCTCTCTGCATAATTTCTTAACAACTGCATGTGAATCTATAGCTATCTGAAAATAGAACATTTAATTAAAATACAAAACAAAAACTGTTGTGTAGGGAAGCATGAAAGGTAAGAAGAGGCAAACACTGGAAAGTCAGAGCAAGTTTATGCTGAAAATTTAACGGTATTCATGTTTTAAAATCAAGTGCTATCAATCCTCAGGAAAACCCCTTCAAGGCAAAAAAGAGTTTCACTTTTCCTTTAGAGAGTTTGAGAAAAAAGTTTGAGAAAGGTTTTTTTTAATGTTTATTTGTTTATTTTGAGAGAGAGAGTGCATACACATGAGCAGCAAAGGAGCAGAGAGAGAGAGAGAGAGAGAGAGAATCCCAAGCGGGCTCCATGCTGTCAGCACAGAGCCTGATGGGGGGCTTGAACTCATGAACTATGAGTCTCTGGTGGAGCAATAAGGCCCTGGAGCCCAGAACCAGGAAGAATGGAAACAAAGTCTTTAAATTCTGAGACTCCATTCTCCTCCCAGCCTTGTGTCTCTTGCTGCTGCTGCCTCCCAAGGACAAAGCAAAAGGAAGCCAGAGAGAGAGGAAGCCCATTGACGCGGTGAGGAAAGGGCAGCCTTGTAGGCTACAGGACTGAGTGGAAGGGAGGAGAGCGGAACCAGAGAGTCCAAAGATATATACACCTAACTTAAAACAATTATGGTAATGTATTTTATGATATTTCCCTGTTTTGTGCTTTTCGGGCTTTTCTCTTGCTTATTCTCCTGTGCTAATAATGTGTAAGATAGCTGTAACAAAATGCAACAATATTATGCTATGTGGTAAGGGGGATCAGGTTATCTAACCCAGGTGTACACGTTTAGTTCTTCAGTGGATAATCCACAAAATGCATAGTTAATTCCCATCGGCTCTCCCATGTAAGCAGTTTCAAGTTTACACCTTTTGCTTTCCACAATGGTAGAATTTTTAAGGTGTTTAATTTTCACAGGGAAGCTGAATCATAATTGTCCATAAAGCACATCCTCTGGGATATATATCTTTGTGCCTCTTCATCATGTTATGTCAAATTGTATTTCCTAGGGTGCTCAATAGGTTGTCATATATAACCAAGGAAATTCAATACAAGTACAATACAATGTAAATTTAATACAAGGTATCTCTATTTACACTGAAGGATTCTGTTTACTATAAGAATTAAACAACAGTGCTTTAGTGTGTCATAAAAATAACATGTATAGTGAATATAGATGCTCCAAACATATTTGTTTGTTTTTTCCAGTACATCATGGCAATGTGAATATCAACCGTGGGTTTTCCCCCAAGGTCCGGATGATGATTGATTGTGGCAGATATCTCCCTGTGTGAATACTTGATCCTTCAATTAAAAAGGAAAAGAGAGAACAGCTTTCACATTGTGGAATCGTGCCTTATTACTGTTATGCGCTCCTAAAAATGGAATCAACGGAATCTAAAAAAGATTGTGCTTGGGAGATTGTACCTGACAAACTGATTGGAGGTGTTTCATAAAAGTTACACAAGGTTTGCTCAAAACTGTCAAGCAGTTTTCCTAAGTGATTCACTGAATTCTATAATCCATTTCTCCTATTAAAACGGAGCATTTCCAGGAAAGAAAATAGAATCACATTTTGGCTGTTTAAAAATAAAGTTATTTCAAAAGAAGAAGTTTTAAAAAATAGTTATTTCTTTAAAACCAGAGAAAAATCAGAACAGAGATCTTAAGAATTTTGAGATTTGGCACTGAGAATAAGGCATCAAACAAGTAAAAGTATCTAAAACTTTTTTTTTCCCCACATGGCTTGATGGAATATTGAATTATGAGCTTGTTTTGCAAAAAGCAGAGGCAGGAGAGTACAGTGAACAAAATCATGAACTTGAGTCATTCACACCTTGTGTTGTATTACATTCCTACTTAACCCGTTGTCTTGAGTGATTATTGCTTATAAGTCTGGGTTTCCACATCTGAATGGTAGAATAGCAATACCCATTTCATGGACTAGTTGTGAGGATTAAAGTACCTGACAGACGGTTACAAGTGGCAGCTATTACTACTACCACGACTATTAGCATTGCTGGGAAATCAAATACTTCTTTCTTTGTATAGGTGAATCAGTATTTGCACATACACCTTCACACACATATATTATAAAAGTTTCTTTCTTATCTCTTAAAATTTTTTTAATGTTTAATTACTTTAGAGAGAGTGAGACAGAGCATGAGTGGAGGAGGGGCCGAGAGAGAGAGAGGGAGACACAGAATAGGAAGCAGGCTCCAGCTCTGAGCTGTCAGCACAGAGCGCATCATGGGGCTCGAACCCACGAACTGTGAGATCATGACCTGAGCCGAAGTCAGGCGCTTAACCAACTGAGCCACCCAGGTGCCCCATCTTTTTTATCATCTCTCAATGTGAAGGACAACATAGGATATAGATACTATATCCTATAGGATATATATATATATATATATATATATATATATATATATATATAGTATCTATATCCTATAGGATATAGGATATCCTATATCCTGTATAAAAGTTCTACAGCTAACTTTTTCTCTTCTACCCATTTCTGACGTCATACATATGCTTAAAAACTGAACTAAACGTTCTTCCAACAATGTTCTATTGTCTTCATGGCACTACGTATACACCTGCAAAGATCATTAACTCCCTAAATTGTTTCTGTTCCTGTTGACACTTACTGATACAGTTATGTCTTCGCATATATCTGTATATAAAATCTCAAAAAGCCAGCCCCATATAAAAGGCTGAATTAGGAAAATGTTTTCAAAGGTTCCTCTTCTCAAGAAGTCCCCAAGACCCAGTCCGGTGCATACCCGGCTCTCTTTCCTATGCCCATCTTGACATTACTCAACTCTGAGGGAAGTAACAATCTACCCCTTTCCCACTGAGGCATGCACAGCAGATTCCGGCTTCACGTGCTATCTCTCTTTACAATCTTGACAAATCACCAGGCTGAGAAAATCTTATGCCAAGTGACTGGGTCTTTGTGTCTTCCACAGACCAAGAGGGAGATGCCTTTCTGTTGCCTTTGAAATAGTTCACCTATATTACGTAATTGTAAAAACATGTTATAAATGTGCATCTGCACATATTATATGATTGCACATGCATATACTTCTCATGTCCACACAATTGCCATGTTATCATTGTCCCTATCATCAGTGAATATTCATTCCTTTCCCAGGTATTTAATACCCACCTACCCATGACTGGCACCCTGCCAACTGGGGGAATTAGAACCTGGAACAAAGCACACAGAGAACAAGGGATATCCCTGCCCTTATGTGGGTCACAATCTAACAGGGAAACTGTTTTAGTAAATTCACATAAGTCCAAGACAGTGGATAGTCATAAGAAATTATAAATATTAATAATAAAGCAGGGGCACCTGGATGGCTCAGTTGGTTAAGTGTTCAACTTCACCCTGGGTCATGATCTCACAGTTTGCGAATTTGAGCCCCACGTCAGGCTCTGTGCTGTCACCTCAGAGCCTGGAGCCTGAGCATTAAAAAATAAATGAGAACAATTTCATATTCTATATTTCTAGTTACTATTTTCTTAATAAAAGCATATATTCTAATTATTTTCAAATGTCACTAAACATTATGCTAAATAATGAGGAATAAGTTTGGTGTAGTCAGATATGTATGCTGATTTTAGCAAGGTGGATTTCAAGTGTGAGGAAAAAACATATTTACAAATTCTGAGGCCTACGCTTCTGAAAAGGAATATGGCTCATGAGAATTTGGAAGCTCTCAAAAGCGTAATTCTAATTATGCAATTGTAATCTGTACAACACAGGTCCCAAATTTATTAGACAGTAATCCTTCATACTACTTCTCATTGATGGCTGATGGTCTGATAAAGGAAGAGTCAGGGTGCTACAGATGAAAGGATTCTTATCCACCTAAAAGTAGCTCTAATTCAGGTTTTAAAATCCTGCCTGAATTTGCAACCTGCAAAGAACATGTTTGTTTGTTTTTTTAAGCTTATTTATTTTGAGAGAGAAGGAGAGAGAGAGTTCTAAAGGGTCAGAGAGAGAGGGTGAGAGAGAGAATCCTTACTGGGCTCCACACCATCAGTGCAGAGCCTGACTTGGGGCTCCAACTCATGGACTGTGAGATCACGACCTGAACCGAAATCACGAGTTGGACGCTTAACCAACTGAGCCACCCGGGTGCCCCAAGAACACTTTTGCCAGAGGGAATGTGGATGCCAAGTGCTCCGATTAGAGAAACAGGACTGGAGTTGCCACACCACCATTTTTGCAGGTATGGGACTAGAATTCGGTAGTACTTGTTTGAAGGAAAGCAAAGTCTTAGGTGTGAATCAAGTGATAAAGACCCAGTGTGTAAGGACTACTTGGCAGTCTAAGGCAATTAATGGCAAGTAGCATTTTTTGTAACAGCAAAATCTTAAATATCCACCGCTAAAAGATGGGTCACATAAGCTGTGGTTTTATTCAGTGGGATTCTATACTGTCTTTCGAAACAATGAAGTTGGGCTATGCTTAACTGCCACGGAAAGATGTCTCCGCCATGTTGTTAAGTGAGGAAAGCAAGATGCACGATAGGACAGATAGTATGATCTCACTCTGGTTTAACAAATGTATATTTTATACATATATCTTTATGTGATTATTAATTGAAATTTGTGTTTGTTTTAAGTTAACACAGTCCTTAATCTTTCTCTGGTTTAAAAGTTTACTGCATTTTATTATATCTTCTCTACATCATATTTTTGTAATTATGGTAAAAAAAACACAGAACTTAAAATTTTCCATCTTAACTATTTTTAAATTATGGTTCAGATTGTTAACTAAATGCACATTGTTGTATAACAGATCTCTAGAACTTTTTCATCTTGCAAAATTGAAACTATATTCATTCAATAGCAACTCTCCATTCCCCCTCCTGAGCTCCGCTCCTGGTAACCACATTCTACTTTCTGACTCCATGTGTTTAATGACTCTAGATTGCACATATATGTGGAATCATGCAGTATTTGTCTTTCTGTGACTGGTTTCTTTTAGTTAGCATAATGTCCTCAAGGTTCATCCATATTGTAGTATGTGGTAATTTCCTCTTTTTTTTAAATTATAACTTGTTTTATTTTTTATTTTTTTACATTTACATCCAAATTAGTTAGCATATAGTGCAACAATGATTCAGGAGTAGATTCCTTAGCTCCCCTTACCCATTTAGCCCATCCTGCCTCCCACAACCCCTCCCGTAACCCTCAGTTTGTTCTCCATATTTATGAGTCTCTTCTGTTTTGTCCCCCTCCCTGTTTTTATATTATTTTTGTTCCCTTCCCTTACATTCATCTGTTTTGTCTCTTAAAGTCCACATATGAATGAAATCATATGATTTTTGTCTTCCTCTAATTTCACTTAGCATAATACCCTCCAGTTCCATCCACGTAGTTGCAAATGGCAAGATTTCATTCTTTTTGATTGCCGAGTAATACTCCATTGTATATATATACCACTTCTTCTTTATCCATTCATCCACCGATGGACATTTGGGCTCTTTCCATACTTTGGCTATTGTTGATAGTGCTGCTATAAACATGAGGTGCATGTGCCCCTTGGAAACAGCACACCTGTATCCTGTGGATAAATGCCTAGTAGTGCAATTGCTGGGCGGTAGGGTAGTTCTATTTTTAGTTTTTTGAGGAACCTCCATACTGTTTTCCAGAGTGGCTGCACCAGCTTGCATTGTCACCAACAATGCAAAAGAGATCCTCTTTCTCCACATCCTCACCAACATCTGTTGTTGCCTGAGTTGTTAATGGTAGCCATTCTGACAGGTGTAAGGTGGTATCTCATTGTGGTTTTGATTTGTATTTCCCTGATTATGGGGGAGTTGAGCATTTTTTCATGTGTCAGTTGGCCATCTGGATGTCTTCTTTGGAGAAGTGTCTATTCATGTCTTTTGCCCATTTCTTCACTGGATTATTTGTGTTTTGGGTGTTGAGTTTGGTAAGTTCTTTATAGATTTTGGATACTGACCCTTTATCTGATATGTCATTTGCAAATATCTTCTCCCATTCTGTCAGTTGCCTTTTAGTTTTGCTGATTGTTTCCTTCACTGTGCAGAGGCTTTTTATTTTGATGAGGTCCCAGTAGTTCATTTTTACTTTTGTTTCTCTTGCCTCTGGAGTCGTGTTGAGTAAGAAGTTGCTGCAGGCAAGATCAAAGAGGTTTTTGCCTGCTTTCTCCTCGAGTATTTTGATGGCTTCCTGTCTTACATTGAGGTCTTTCATCTGTTTTGAGTTTCTTTTTGTGTATGGTGTAAGAAAGTGGTCCAGGTTCATTCTTCTCCATGTCACTGTCCAGTTTTCCCAGCACCACTTGCTGAAGACACTGTCTTTATTCCATTGGATATTCTTTCCTGCTTTGTCAAAGATTAGATGGCCATACGTTTGTGGGTCCATTTCTGGGTTCTCTTTTCTTTTCCATTGATCTGAGTGTCTGTTCTTGTGCCAGTACCATACTGTCTTGATGATTACAGCTTTGTAGTATAGCTTGGAGTCTGGGATTGTGATGCCTCCTGCTTTGGTTTTCTTTTTTAAGATCGTTTTGGCTCTTCAGGGTCTTTTCTGGTTCCATACAAATTTTAGGATTATTTGTTCTAGCTCTATGAAGAATGCTGGTGTTATTTTGATAGGGATTGCATTGAATATGTAGATTGCTTTGGGTAGTATAGACATTTTAACAACATGTGTTCTTCTTATCCAGAAGCATGGAATCTTTTTCCATTTTTTTGTGTCTTCTTCAATTTCCTTCATAAGCTTTCTTCAGTTTTCAGTGTATAGATTTTTCACTTCTTTGGTTAGGTTTATTCCTAGGTACTTTATGGTTTTGTGCAACTGTAAATGGGATCGATTCCTGATTTCTCTTTCTGTCACTTCATTGTTGGTGTATAGGAATGCAACCGATTTCTGTGCATTGATTTTATATCCTGCAACTTTGCTGAATTCATGAATCAATTCTAGCAGTTTTTTGGTGGAATCTTTAGGGTTTCCCATATAGAGTATCATGTCATCTGCGAAGAGTGAAAGTTTGACCTCCTCCTGGCCGATTTGGATGCCTTTTATTTCTTTGTGTTATCTGATTGCAGAGGCTAAGACGTCCAATACTATGTTGAATAACAGTGGTGAGAGTGGACATCCCTGTCTTGCTCCTGACCTTAGGGGGAAAGCTCTCAGTGTTTCCCCATTGAGGATGATGTTAGTGTTGTGTCGTTCATATATGGCTTTTATGATCTCGAGGTATGCTCCTGCTATCCCTACTTTCTTGAGGGTTTTTTATCAAGAAAAGATGCTGTATTTTGTCAAATGCTTTCTCTGCATCTATTGAGAGGATCATATGGTTCTTGTCCTTTCTTTTATTGATGTGATGAATCATGTTAATTGTTTTGTGGATATTGAACCAGCCCTGCATCCCAGGTATAAATCCCACTTGGTTGTGGTGAATAATTTTTTTAATGTATTGTTGGAGCCAGTTGGCTAATATCTTGTTGAGGATTTTTGCATTCATGTTCATCAGGGAAATTGGTCTATAGTTCTCCCTTTTAGTGGGGTCTCTGTCTGCTTTTGGAATCAAGGTAATGCTGGATTCATAGAAAGTGTTCGGAAGTTTTCCTTCCATTTCTATTTTTTGGAACAGTTTCAAGAGAATAGGTGTTTACTTTTCCTTAAATGTTTGGTAGAATTCCCCTGGAAAGCCATCTGGCCCTGGACTCTTGATTTTGGCAGATTTTTGATTACTAATTCGATTTCCTTACTGGTTATGGTTGTGTTCAAATTTTCTATTTCTTCCTGTTTCAGTTTTGGTAGTGGATATGTTTCTAGGAATTTGTCCATTTCTTCCAGATTGCCCATTTTATTGGCATATAATTGCTCATAATATTCTCTTACTATTGTTTGTATTTCTGCTGTGTTGGTGTGATCTCTCCTCTTTCATTCTTGATTTTATTTATTTGAGTCCTTTCCTTTTTCTTTTTGATCAAACTGGCTAGTGGTTTATCAATTTTGTTAATTCTTTCAAAGAACCAGCTTCTGGTTTCATTGATCTGTTCTGTTGTTTGTTTGTTTTATTTCTATAGCATTAATATCTGCTCTAATCTTTATTATTTCCTGTCTTCTGCTGTTTTGGGGTTTTATTTGCTGTTCTTTTTCCAGCTCCTTAAGGTGTAAGGTTAGGTTGTGTATCTGAGATCTTTCTTCCTTCTTTAGAAAGGCCTGGATTGCTATATACTTTCCTCTTATGATTGCCTTTGCTGCATCCCAAAGGTGGTAATTTCCTCTTTTAAGGGCAGTGGTATTCAATTGTATATATACACACACCACATTTTGTTTATCCATTCATCCGTCTGTGGACATTTGGGTTTCTTCCATCTCTTGGCTAAGGTGAATGACACTACCATGACTGTGAGTGTGCAAATGTTTCTTCAGGATCCTGTTTTCAATTTTTTTGGATAAATACTCAGAAGTAGGATTGTTGGATCACACAGTAATTCTATTTTTAATTTTTTGAGGAATTTTACATACTGCTTCCCATAATAGCTGTGCCATTTTACATTTCCACCAACAGTGCCCAAGGGTTCTAATTTCTCAACATCTTTGCCAGCACTTGTTATCTTCTGTGCATTTATTTCTTCTTTTGGTAGTGCTAATCAGCAAAATTTTAATTGAGCATCTATTATGAGTCAGGCACTATCCTTAGAACTTCCAGTACAGCACAGAACAAAATGTTCCAGAATAGGAAAAATGCTCAGAGCATGTGTAGCACATCCTGAAGCAAAGAGAAAGCTTCCAGTACAAGCTGTTAAGCAGGAGCAGAGTGGGAGACAAAGAAGAGAATGGAAACCAGAAGAGCAAGAGGCCATTCTCTTAGCCACTGGGTAAGGATTATCACAAGACTGTGATGAGTAAAAAGTGACTGTTAAATCAGAATCATTTACAAAAAGCAGAGAGCCTGTTTCCTAACCCATGGTGGCTGAAGTCTACCAAGCAAGAACTAGACATTTCTATCAGAGCTTTTCATACCTCTCATATTTTGTCACATATAGGCATATATTTGGAAATATTATAGTTACTACTGAAAGTGGGTTTACTGTTTCTCCACAACTTTTCTTCATGTTAATAAGTCCTATGAAATAATTATTTATGTATAACAGCTGACTAACAGAGTCAAGATTTTTTTTAAGTTCATCCATTTATTTTGAGAGAGAAAGAGAGAGAGAGAGAGAGAGAGAGAGAGAGAGAGAGAGAGAGAGTCAGAGAGAGCAAGCAAGTGGGGGAAGAGGAAAGAAAGGGAGGGACAGAATACCAAGCAGGCTCTGTGCTGTCATTGCAGAGCCCAATGTGGGGCTCAAGCTCACAAACTGTGAGATCATGACTTGAGCTGAGATTAAGAGTTGGACGCTTAACCAACTGAGCCACCCAGGTGCCCCCAGAGTGTGCAAAACCATGCAAGCAGCCTCCATGACACAACATGATCATCTAGATGCATATACGTACATCTCTGGAAGACCCAGAGAGATGCCACTCCCACATCCCATAGGGCTCCTCAGGGAGCTTCTTCTCCATTCATTTGGCACCTTGTTCACATCTCTACCTTGTGATTATTTGTTGCCCCAAGAAACTATAATGTCCTTAAGATAAAGGATTGGGCAGATTCATCTTGGTACGATGGTACCTAGGAGGTCATCAAAAAATATACTTTGAAAAAACAAATTCAGATTTTTGCAGGGTATCAGGAGGCTCTTGAAGTTATCTGGGTGAGAAATATCAATGACCTTCATTAGAGGAGTGCAGTTGGGGGTCATGTGGCAAAAGAAGTCAGGAGTGGGCATGGGTTGAAGTCAAGCCATCCAGGTTGCTGGCTGGCATGACTGGGTTGTGCTAATTAGTGAGAGGAGGAACACAGGAGAAAGGGAAAGTAGAAGGGCAGAGAACACATGGAGAAATCAACCTGGATATGATGAATATAAAGTCCTCCAGTTGGAGGACTCCAGGATGTTTGATGATAACATAGCCTATGGGATATTCTGATTATTCAAGCGCTCTGGTGGAGCACTGCAATCTACTTCCTCAACCAGTGCCCCTAAGATGATTCTAATGATCAGTTAAGGTTCAGAAACATTATTTAAAATCATTTGGGGGTGCCTGAGTGGCTCAGTTGGTTAAGCAGCCAATTCTTGGTTTCGGCTCAGGTCATGATCTCACAGTTTATGACTTCGAGCCCCGCATCAGGCTCTGTGCTGACAGTGTGGAGTCTGCTTGGGATTCTCTCTCTCCTTCTTTCTGCCCCTCCAGCATTCTCTTTCTCTCTCTCTCAAAATAAATCAATAAACAAAAAAAATCAATAAACAAAAAAAAATAATTTGAAAGGGTTTCTTTAGTAACATAAGGATGAAACCTATTTCATTCTGCAGCATACTCAGAACTTAGGAAGCAACCCTAATGTAGCACATATTGCGATATGGGTCTAGTTCCATTAAATTTGACCTGTGTATTCCAAGGAAAAGGAAATTAAAAGTTCTTCATTCAAATGCAAAAATCCAAATTGCTAAAAGAAAAACCTAGCATCAGACCCCACACAGCTAAACAAATACAGTTCAGGAACAAATACCTCCCAAACAAAGATATTTCAGGAATTGGCCTGCAACTACCATTCTTTCTGTTGGTATCATTAGAGAGCCAGAACTACAGTATACATGCTCCTGATCAAGTGGAATTTTTCACAAGAAATGACTGAATAAACTAAATATAATTAGGTGCCAACAGAAAGTATAATACACTGTTAGGCTCCGTGAAGGTAAAGAGAAATGAATGATTTGGGGTCCTTATCATGGATGGTCATGTTGGACAAGTACCCAAATAAATCTGAACCGAGAAGGAATGAAGTACGTGCCATTATGAAAGCCTAGAAACAGGATATGTGATCAAGAGAAGAGGGCAAGCTTACCTTTGACTCAAGGAAGAGTGGAACAATTGTATGAAATAAGAGGCCCACGTTTAATCCTGAGGAATGGGTTAGATTTCCACAAGTAAAGATAGAAAGAAAATAGGGGTTGATCAACTCCAATTTTATAATCAAGAGAACTGGGGTTCATAGAATTTAGTACGTTTCCTAAAGTAATACACTACTACACATAAGAGATCATATTTGCCTCTAGGCCGATTTGACTGCACACCCACATCTCGCAAGCTTACAGTAAGCCATAAGTATTCTAGAAAGAAAAGTGTGTTACAAGGCTCTATAAATGCAGATTGAGCCACAAGTGGGGAGTGACCTGAATGCCAGACTAAAGAATTTGGATTTTATTCTTCAGGTTTTCAGGGGGAATTATGGGGGCTTTAAAAACAAATAGAGGAACAAGGAGTTTTCCAAGAATCACATTATCCCTCTCCAGACAATGGACAGTAGAAATCAAACACTGGAAAATTTGGGAAAAGTGAAGACAGAAGTAATGAAAGGTTTTTTTTTTAATGAACACTATTACTTTTTAACTGTCTAACCATTGCCCACAATCAAAATTTTGAAAATTCTAATGTGATTAAACACAACACTTTAGAATATGAAAGTGTTTATGCAAATATCCAAAGTTTTTCCAGTTCTTTTTGTTTCAATGCATATATTTAAAAGTTGCTTGTAAATACACAAAACATAATATATGAATATTCTTTGGAATGTAGAAAGTATTTCTCCAGTCAACCTAGGATCCCAAGTAGAGCTGCTGTTCCAGAGTTGCAATGACCAGTCGTTATGACTGAAAGTATTGTATTTTATGATGCAAATCACGTGATGGCATTTAACAGCAATCCAATTGGAATAAATCACTCAAATTTGCATTGCATGGACTGGATTCATTTGTGGAGCACGAAGGATGGCAAGATTTTTTGACTGTTTAATGTAAGTATCAAATAGAGATCCATTTATTTTTTTATGAGAAAATTTGTAACAGTATAGGAATCACTTGAGAAGCAGAGATAATCACTTACTCTAATTATTTGAGCTCTCTCCATTACCTCAAATATATCTAATGCATTTGCCAAAAGTTTAATTAAAATGAGATGACTAGAATAATTAGTATCATAGTAAACAAAAGACAAACTAATAAAATTATCATTTTTTTTCTTCCATTCTCTTTGGCTATGCTAAAAGAGGCCATCTCAGTATTCAGTAACTAGCTACCTAAAACAATTTCTATGATATTTAAAGCCTTGATATGTGTTTTAAAGGGAGCAAGACTTGATGTTAATAAATTTCTATCAGTGTGGAACAATGACACTGTGTTGTGTGAAACTTAAAGATATTTACAATAAATGAAGAAAGCAATTTCTACTTCCAAGTTATTACAAAATCATTATAGGATTTTATTTTAGACAACTTTACCTGGCTGACTTAATTCTCTAAACTATGCAAAGATGTGTATATCACTTAGAAATCTACACAATCTATATGAAGCTCAACAAGTATAAAATACATATATTTAAAAAAATTTTTTTTAATGTTTATTTATTTTTGAAAGAGAGAGACAGAGTTCAAGTGTGGTAGAGGCAGAAAGAGAGAGAGACAGAGAGACAGAGAGACAGAATCTGAAGCAGGCTCCAGGCTCTGAGCTGTTAGCACAGAGATACGGGGCTCAAACGCACAAACCGTGACATCATGACCTGAGCCAAAGTCAGATGCTTAACTGACTGAGCCACCCAGGTGTCCCTAATATATATATGTATTTAATACAGACACTGTTTAAAAGCTGCATGTTGACATATTTACATATAATATGTTAAAAATACAGATTCCAAGTTGTCTCTTTTAAGATGAACTTGTGAAATCAAAGGCATTTTGAAATACGTTATGTGCACAGGCTTTCCACCTCTCTCCCTGTTCAAGAACGAACAGACTGTCAAAACCAGACAGTCATTGCAAATATAATGTCACTGTCACAACAGCACTTTGGGAATCCTCATCTGTTCTTTCAACCTTTTCTGGAATGTATTAAACAATAAGATGCAGTACACAAGAACTATCAAAAGGGAGCACTTTTGAGCCACCAAAATTGTGTGTTAGCCTAAAAACTACAGTCTCCCAACTACAGACAATGATACTATCTCAGGTATTTTATGTGCTAAAATGATCATTAAAAATTAAGCACCACATATAAGCTGCCATTTAGAATATTAATTTACCTTTGCTAATCATCTTTTTAACTTGAGGCTAAAAGAGTTCACTTACCATTTGGATATTCAGGCTCAGTCCAGGAGATGTTAAAGGAGTAAGGTGAATAGGAGTGCGCTGTGGGGGTCGGAACACCTTCGGGTGCACACTCATCAGTCAGGGCCTCCCTGGCCTCACTCACTGTGCACCCACCCCCTGTGCAAGCCTGAGGAGAGATGCAAACACAAACACAAATACACACACACACACACACACACACACACACACACACACACACATTTCATTCTGGGTCCCAAAAGTTTAAGTGAGCATTGAAAAAAAAAATAATTCATTATAAGAGTTCAGGATTTTTAAAAATAGTTTTCTTTATCCCCCCCCCCCCCCCAAACTAAATATATTTGTTTCAATGCTGAGGTTTGACATTTAATTAGTTTGCCTTTTAGGACATGAGACAGCCATCTCCAATAATTAGAAAATAACCCAGAATGTATGCATGTATGAATTGTAAGTAATTCCTATGTTAGAGCCTAGAGGTAGGGCATATATTGCCTGGGTGAATAGCCTTGATGAAATCAGCCTTACCCAGGGTTTTCTAGAATGAATTAAGTGCACACATGTGTGTGTGCGCACTACCTGAGAACAGTACTAGAGACTGAAACTACTTTAGGATAAAACAAGTGATTTGTAGGAAAAGAAAAGATCTGTGGCAAATATAATTGTCTTTTATTTGTTATCATGTGACCAATATGTTTAAAGTATAACACAATGTGAAAATGAACAATATAGTATTTCTCATATCTCAACAACAAAGGAGCTGTTGAATGACTGTTTGATGGTGAAAAGGGTCAAATCATTTACTCAAGTGCTAGAGGAAACGGGCTGGTTGCACGGCCAGGACGCTTAAAGTGATCACAGAATCGTCCTGCTCCCTAATAAGGTATTACTAATGTCATCAGTGAAAACATGTATGTTAAAGATACCCAGAAATTACTGCAAGTAATTCCAAAATAAATGTTTAAGTGTATTAGGAAATTAGCTTTGCTGCCTAACTTATTGGATAAGCATTTCTCCAGGAAAGGGAGACATACAAACAGGGTGTTTCCAGAATATATTTGCTAGAGCGTGAGGAATTGTATCTTGATATAACACATATATTTGAAAAAACTACATTTAACCTTTGTTCCGCATATTTTTAGGTTACACTTGTAATTTACATGATAAAATTTTAAAATGTTTCAAAAAGAAAAAAAAATAGTTCAAAAAACACTACAATTTACCAAAAACCTGTAAGGACAATGAAGTAAAATCACAGGATGATGTAAAAAGCAGATATTTAGTCCATTTTCAAGGAAGGTAGTTATTGTTAATATAAAAAATTAAAACACCTTTTTATTTCTTTAGGCCTGTTCCCTGCTTTTCACTTTGATATTAAGGGAACAACCTTCTGATACTTAACACAGTTGATCTTCTTTCTCCTAAAAATAAGAGAGAGTTGACTTATTTTTAAAGACATTTTCTTAGTTGAAGTATACTTTTTGCCAAGTTGTTGCAAATAGTTGCAAATTCTTTATTAGGAGTATATATAATAAATGGCATTATATAAGTATATATAATAAGTGAGATCAATCTCACTTTCTCTTGGAAGAATGTAACAGTGGCCCATATCTCCAGGATAATTTCTCATCAGCGTAAGCAAGTTTTTGATGGGTTAAACTGTGGCTTGGACATAAAATTGCATTAAGATTGGGACCTAATTAACCTCTGTGGGTTTCCTCTAATTCTTAGTTACAGCATGTGCATATATATGTAAGAGATAAACCATACTCCTCCTGAGAACACAATCTTTGCAAATAAAAAGGAATCAATTAAGCTTGTGGCCAAACACTGACTCAAGCTCTAGGACATGTCATTGTTAGCCCAAGAAAAAACTATCTGAACATTAAAATAGAAACATGAAAATAAAACATTTCAAACATGCTAAAAGTCCACTAGAAAACATGGCAGGAAAAGAGGCCAAGTGGAACAGCTGAATTATCAAAGGAAAATGATGGAAAGAACAGTCTTTCCCGTCCTCAGAGAGAGCTAAATCTGCCCACCTGCAGTTCCTAGATTTTTTTCCTTAGGTGGGGAAAAAATGTTGGAGCATCTTATTATTAACCTTATAACACACTGGGATTTAATTCTAATAGTCTATTTGTCACTATTATGTTTTTCTTATTTATGTCCTAAGAATTGTCCTCAGCTAACTCTCCTCAAAGAAAGTGTACTAAATGGTATATAATTATATGTATATTTAAAAACAAAATGTGAATTGAAATTTACTTTGCTTTGAGAATTTTAGGATGCCTTTTGGGATAAATAAAGCCGTGCTGTGGTTTGGAAGGATTGTTCTTTGGGCTGCGTCATCTGAGATCCATAAATTCATATTTTGGCAAAGAGGCCTTGGAGGAATCCAAGTAGTTTATGAGAGAATTTTTCTTGCAAATAAAACAGAATTTATAAAGAGGCTGCTGAAGTAACAAAATTACCTGCACAATATTTTATTTTGTTTCTTCCATGTACTTTTTGCATACATTTAGAGGTGCTAAGTGAGCAGTTCCTTCAACAAGGAAATAAATGCTCTTAAAGTTGCTTCCTATTGGTCACATCTAACTGATATTATCTAAATGAAACTGAATCAATCAGTATCTTGTCTGACCTGCCAGCACCAGGGGCCACTGCAGGCAGTGCCGTTGAATGCTGATTAAAATTCTGGTTTGGAAAAACTAAACAAAAGGATGGGATTGACTCAAGATGCCTTTATGAAATGGCAAGGTCTTTGAAAGCCTCTGAGCCATTACAATAAGGAGCTTCAACTCATCTCCCATAGCTTTTATCAGTTGCAGCCATTTTTGTTAAATTACAAAGTGATACTACCACTCTGAAACGACCAGTAACCTCTGACCGAATAGGGGGTTCAATTTTGGGGCAAGGACACGAGTAACTAATCAATGTATACCAAATATTTTGAAATGAGGACTGTCAGGAAAATCCAAAGCTAGCATTCTCCTTATCAATAGTTTGTTTTCAGATAAGCAGGCTCTGAGGATATTAAGAATGCAACATACTTTAAAGTGTGAAGAAATACAACAAGGCCATGCTACCTATAAATGATCTTTTGAAAAATTAAGTTCATCATGTCCAAGAATCTTTTCAGGAAATACACTTAGCATTCATCAAGAGGTAAATGTCTAGCAGTGATATGAAAATTATCAGACCACACCTATACTGAAACTTGTCTGTGGTACTAGCTTCTTTATTTAATTTTTGGCTTATTATCTTTATATGGAGCTACCACACTCCACAATACCATTTGTTGAATGTAGTGACATGTCATGCTGTTTCTTCCAGCAGGAAAAACATATGCTTGGAACCACACAGTCCTCGACTCCCACATTGTACAGCAAACCGTCTAACTCATACCAGAAGTCTCAGATTCTTTATGAAATAAATAGACTTAGTGTTCATTCATTCAGGAATCATTGGTTGAGCTTCCAATTTCTACCAGGCACTGGGCTTGACTCCACAGATAGAATTTTGAAAGATACTGTCTCTACCCTTCAGGAGTTTATAATCTAGTTAAAAGGAAATATTACATGAAGCCACTTGAAGTAACACCTTCTCTGAGTCTAGAGTAAATCACAGCGGTTTGAATCCTCGTGTATCTTCCTCTATTTTTTAAAGGCTTGGCCATCTGTATGTTTTATTTTTCAGAAACTTTCAATATGCTAAGACCGACTGTAAAGGCAACTCCACTTGGCTTAGAACCTAATCTCCATCTACTAATCTAATGACCTTGAAAGCCAGTTATTATGTGGAAACTGTGAAATATATAATAATCCTTCAATTAACCAGGATGAACCTAAAATGTTCTGGTTCATTTAATTTACTGGTTATAGAGTTAATAAAAAAACTTTTTAGTTGAATACTTCCTGAAAAATATATTAGTGTATTTTCTACACTAATAAATACAATGATATAAAAAAATCAAAAATGGCGTGAGCAAATTTATTTCCTTAACAAGAGTTAGGGCAAAGACTTCCACATCTTTATGACATCCTGCATCAACATTACTCAGTGGCTGACAGATTTCATTTGACTCCATAGAATACTGTTTGGAATCATAGAATGATTTAGTGTCATAGAATTTTAGGGCTCAAAAAAAAATTAAAAATCATTTAGTTCAAAGTCCCAATTTTAGGCTGAAAGAATGCAAAAATCAGGGCGGTTAAGTGAATTTGCCTTGGGTTACATAGTTGTTAGTAAAGTCTGAATTGAAACTCAGGAGAGCAGACTTCCAATCTAGGGGTATTTATTTTTAAAGATATAGATGTATACAAAACAGGATATTGAGGTGGATTTCTACTGACTGCACAGCATATCCTAAAACTCGCCTTGGGAGTATAACTTTGTTTCATGACCTTTGTCTCCTGATAAAACTAAAAATACAACAATTTTTACTTAATTTTGGTTGCTTCTAAGCAATAGAGTCTTTTCTGGATTTTGATAATACCACTGTTTTGAAAATAGTGTGGATTTCTGTATCAGTTTTTGAAAATCAAGTTAATATATTTCTTACATATTGAGTAATACAAGTAAGTAATCAAAGATGCTGTTTTATAAGCCAATCTGTGTGCTGAACACCTAGGCACATGGAGTCAGTTCTGAACAGGATTTTTAACATTGTGTGATTGCCCTTGTTTTGTGGTGTCAGGTCAGACAGTTAGCAATAGTTGAATGTAGTTTATTTTCTCGTGGTATAATATTTAGAGCATTCAAGAGCATGTTAAGTAAAATGAATGCATACACAGTGTCTACATAAATGTAAATTTATTCATAATCAAGAGCAGAATATTTTCTATGGCATTTATCAAAGCAAATATCCTTATATAGGTATTGCTATAAAATGAAGAGTGTGTTTAAAACAAATAGGGACAATCTCATGTTTATATTCAGTTATTTTCAGATGTGCTATTAAACTTAAAAAAGATTATATTTCATCAAAAAACAAAAGGAAGTACTGAGTATAAATTCCACAGTAATATCAAGGTCTTTTAAAAGACCTTTGTATAAAAGTGCTATTTTGCATTAAAAAATGCTATTGTCTGTCTAAAGACCTCTAAAGTATGTTGATTCTAGGGTTTTATTAAGTGACTGTTCTTTCAAGAAAGAAATGTAATGTAAACCAGAACATAATAACAATCCAGAATATTTGAGGGTCATTTAAACCTTCATTTTTAAAATATAAGACCTAAGTTTTCGTACTGTACATTGTTTTCCGAATGAATACAAGATCCATGGGGAAATAACCTTATTAATTCAGGCATTGTAGAAAAAGTCCTATCAATTATGACATTCTAGAAATAACAAAACTGAAATAATTTCTGATAATCCCAAATTAGATTTAGAAAAAATCTACTGACTCAGATTGGTATGCTATCATTTTGTACAATATAAAATAAATATGTAGGTATTAGATCATATTCAAATTTACAATGTGAAAGGAGTTTTCTGTCTCAATAGCAATATGTGAGTTTTTGGTTTTGGGTTTTTTTGTGTTTTTTTGTTTTTTTTTTTTAAGTGAGGGAGAGAGAGTAGATGGGACAAAGGAAAGAGAAGCAGCAAGGAAAGGAAGAGAAGGTGACAGAAGTAAAGTGAACTTACTCCCAGCTTGATGAGATATTTATTACCAGGGGACAGGTATTGAAGCAGGTGATCCTGAAAAAGTTCTGTGCTGTTATAGATGACATCCCAAATTGTAAAATTATGCGTGTGATTTGAAATATATAATATATAGCGCTCCAGAATTCCATTTACATTTCTTGGTTGTTTCCACCTGGGAATGGAAAAATATAGCATGACTATCCATCATTCATTCAAGTCAAACCTGAAATGTGCAAGATTTTTAAAGGACACATATGAACTTGGATTTATGCCACTCAAACACACACACACACACACACACACACACACACACACACACTGAAAGCTTTAAAAAAAGTTAAAAAAAACCCAAGTAATTATTAAATGTCTATTCTGAATGGTATAAAGAAAATATGACACAGTGCCTGCTTTCTAGTTACTTATAATTTTAATTAGCTAATAATATAGTAAATGTGTGCCCGAGTATTTAATTTTGAACTTAAGCCATAGAACAAGACGGGAGAAGTAGAACATTTGAGAACCTATGGGAAATGGGAGAGCGAGAGATAACATAATTATCGCTTTGCAAAAAGACAATTGCCACAAAAACGAGCAATCTAACATAAATTAACATACAACTACAGAATACAGAGAAGCTGAGGACTGAAGTGCTGAAGTAGTCAAATAAAACTTCTTGAATGAGGTGAGAATATACCTAGATACAGAAGACTATCCTTGATGGATCGGATTTGGTAGGCAAAAAGAAAAAGTAGAGGATAGTCCAGATAGTAGAGGATAGTCCAGATAGGACTTACAATGTGTCGGTGACAATGAGCAGGGCAAATCATAAAACTGACAGAAATTGAGAAACTGAGAAATACTTAGAGTAGTGGGAAATCTTTTGGCGTAAGTAATGCGGGCTCAGTTTAGGGCAGCGCTGAAAGCCAATAGGCCAGTTCAGACTTGGAGCCATGGGTATGAAGCATAATGTTTTTTCAGCTCGAATGAATATCATAATTTATTCAGCCCAAACTCTTCTTTTACAGGTGGGAAAACTGAGACCAACAGAAATGGATGTAAACAAGTATTAACCAGCGGCAAGACAGATTTGTTAAGTTTTGATTCAGTACCACAAGTTGCCTTGCACCTCAGATCAGGAAATGGGTAAGAATCACTCGATATCAAAAATAATCTGAACATGCCTGTATGTGAAAATTCCTTTCTGACTTCAACTTTCAGGGAACAAGAAGGTCCTAGTTTACACTCAAAAAGAAAATATATATTTAGACTTTCTAATTCCAACTCATCACTGATAACACCACCCATACGGAAAGCCCAAGGCGGTCTTGTAAGTGGTCAGTTTCCCCTTATCGAAGTCTCCACAGAATCTGTGTCCGTATGTAGCTCAGCCTGATTGCATAAAGACAAAATGGAAATTAAGTTGGCAAGTGATAATCAAAGGTTCCCAGAACCACTGAACTAATCACTTCTATGCATTTCATCACAATAAAATTAATTTTATGTCACAAACCCTTCCCTTGATTGAGCTCACTGGGATTCTTGCATAAACCAGTGTGCAACAAAAACATTTCTACTTACTGGACATATATTGTTCTAGAATCCAGGACAGTCAGAAGTGGGGAATCCACGTGTTCTGGTGGCAGCTGTGCTGTGGACAGTATGACCAGGGAACTGTTTGTACATCCCACATGCGTGCAGGCACTAAGTAGAAACTGGTGGGGCGTAAACGCTGCTAAATCTAGAGGGTGGAGAGAAAAAGAATTTATTTACCATCATATTTTTTATTCAGGTGATCTTACAACTCCTCGACATTCCTACTTCTTAGAACTGTTAAAGTAAAGCTTAAAATAAAAATCAATAGTCCTAAAAATCAATAGCAATAAATATAGGCTGTTTTATCCTTTAAATATACTACGGTTATTTTTAAACAGACAAGTGTCAGTCAAACTCTCGGTTTAACTTTTTCATTTTCACAATTTGACTGTCTTCTTGAATGTCTATGACCAGGTAAATCGTTTTCTGTGTTTAGAGTTAGTTCAATGGTTCTGTTGAAAAATAAATGAGACATTTAAATTATTTTTAAAGCATATTTGAAGACAACAGGAGTTGCTTTTGAAATGCAAATACATAACTCGTAACAATGACTTTGTGCTTGTAATTCCTTTTCCAGAATTCTTTTCTTCTCTTGTCCACCTGCCTGCCTGTTATTTGACCTTCAAGTTGTCCAGGCTAAGTGCAAAAGTCTGTTTCTTTCTTAAGATGCTCCTAACACATCCTGCTGTGACCCCTGGCACAAGGTGGAGCTATTACCCTCTCCTTTGTCTCCCACAGTATTTACACATACCTTTGCATAGCATTATAACACTGTCACAGTGATTTGCTTACGTGACTTCACATAATTCAATCATTAGACTGAATGTTGTGAGGGAAGGATTGATTTTGCATTCTCAGTATCTAGCACAATGTCTAGCACACTGTAGGTTTTGAATATATGTTTGAATCAATGAGTAAAGAACTAAGAATGAGATGATCTAGATATAGCTGAGCGAGGTATGACCATTGATGGAGAGAATGGGATAGTACCCTAGCTAGTAATGATCTCTCCCTCGCTTGAATTTCTCTAGTACTTTCTGCCTACCTTTCTAATGTATGTCATTTCCCCTTGCATTAGAATAAGCCAATCTGTATTTTACTAATTCAATTCTAAAATACCCTGAGCACTTCTCTTATAAAGGTACTCAGTAATTATTTTGTGGAGGGACACCTGGGGGGCTTAGTCTGTTAAGCATCCGACTCTTGACTTTGGCTGAGGTCAAGATCTCACGGTTCAGGAGATTGAATCCTGCATCTGGGCTCTGTACTGTCAGCTTGGATTCTCTGTCTCCCTGTCTCTCTCTGCCCCTCCCCCACTTGCATATTCATACGCGCCCTCTCTCTTTCTCAAAAATAAATATATAAACCTTTAAAAAAATAATATTTTGTCGATGAGTCTAACCAAATTTCAGTCAACTTTACCAGGTTGATAAACATCATTCATACTTTTATACTACTAGAAGTAGTTATTTTCTGGGATATTTTTGAAATAAGTTAGTCATAATTTAAGTAACACATATTTCAAGATCTCATTAACCTTGAACCATTACAATTTCACATTTAAAAGATTAATGAAGTACAACCTAATTTAGGGAAATAGATTTTGCATTGCACTGATAGCAAAAGTAAACTAGAAAAGAACACTTTGGTTTTCATGCAAAGTGCAGTCAATTGGTTAAACATGTAGGGCATCAGAAAAAAAAGGCAAAAAAATAATTTTACACTAAATATAGTTACTCTAGACCAAAAGAGTGGCCATCAAGAAGAGACTCACAATGTTTTCAATTAAGCCTTGTTTTCATTACAATTTTATCCCACTGATACTCAGTGGTACCAGTTGAGGTGGGCACCCCCAAACAATGTGGTCAGAAGATATGTTACAAGGACATTTTGGAGCCCGTGGTGAACTAGTACAGTATTGCCAGGAACTGCTAAGTGATGACAGGAATGCTGTCCCACATGTGCACAAGTCAGACAGAACTGGGGTACCTCCATTTGGATTAATATTCTATGAAACTTACTAAATTAAAAATCATGAGAACGGTGGTCTCATATGCCACAAAGAGTATAAACTACTATTTACTATAGGAAAATTTGATGCAAAGGACACATTACCAACCATCCCCCTGTCCTCTTCACCTTCTCCTTCTGATTGCCAAGAACTTGGTGGCCATGCAGCCTCTCTACTGCCTGTTTGAATTCCTTGATTCCCAAGGAAGGAGAAGCTAGGGATGTGACTCTAAGTCCAGTTTCAAGAGCAAAATCAAGGAGGCACTGCACCTAGAGTAAAGCAGGAATCCCTGATGGGTCTGTCAGTTCAAATAGGAGAAAGATGTGGTATTTGAACATGAGAGTACCT